>NC_135552.1:22377180-22599680 GCF_964340395.1 Glandiceps talaboti
TTCTCACACAGTGTCGAGATAAAAATATACAATATATACATTAAAAATACTAAACCATTAAAACAAATACAAGGGTGAGTAAAATGGCAAAAGCCAGAAGAACAGCCAGGCGACTACTAAACTAACTGTTTTCTAAAAGATGACATTTACATTTACGTTTAAAAGACTGAAGAGTGGAGCATGATTTGATATCAATACTTAAATCATTCCAGGTTTTAACACCATTATATAAAAAACTCTTCCTAAAAAACTGTGTTCTATGTTTTGGGATGTAAAGTTCATCTCTGTCTGCTGCACGTGTGTTACGAGTGTGCACTTCTCGAATGCCTCTAAAATCATTCAGATAATTTGGAGCCAGGCTATTCTGGACTTTGTACATTAAAACAGCTTCATTGTAAATGATACGTTTTCTGAAAGGAAGCCATTGAAGAGATTCAAATAAAACAGTACTAGGTGTATTAAAATTAGTGTCTAAAAGCACTCTTGCAACAGCTTTCTGAAGTCTTTCAATGCGGAGTAAAAGCGTGTTTGAACAATGACCCCATATGTTAGAACAGTAGTCAAAGTGGGGTAGTATAAAACAATTGTAAAAAGTAATCTTTGCTCTCTGATTTAAAAAAGTTCTAATACGTTTAAGTTGATGAAGTTTAAAAGCAACTTTACTACATACAGTGTTCACTTGTTTTTCCCAAGTCAGTGTATCATCAATATTTACACCTAAAAGCTTTTCATTTGAGATACATTCTAGCTTGGTACTGCCACATGTAACATTGATACAGTTATTCAGATAAATATCAGCGGTGCATTTAAAAGGGCAAGTTCCATTAAAATATAAGTACAAGTTAAGACACTTTTGGCATTTGAATTTCATTTATATTTCCACTGTGTCGTATCAAATGTCACAATGACAATACCAAACTTTAAGGTTTATTATACCTTTCACTTGAATCAAGAGCGAAAATCTAATCTTAGGCAGCTTTAGTTAAAATGTTAATTCAAACTACTCTACAAATACTTTAAATGATTTTTTGTTTTTGCGAAAATACAACTTGGATACTGTGTGCTAATAACTATTCACTATGATAAGTGTTTGTATTATACGATTTTAAATATTTGCACTACTTTGAATCGTCGTCAGTTTGCATGCCTGTCTCAACAACTGAAAGGGGTATCTCCTTGTGTACCTTATCGGGGTTATACGGGTTCTTTTTTCTACAGGAACAGTTAAAGTCATTGAATGTTGGGCACACGGGTATATACTGCGTGTAGGACTTCAATTTACGTATGAGGTCATTACCGAAGGGGAATTCGTAACACTTCATTATCTCTTCCCGTACTTCCTCAGCACGTTCATCGTCACTATCATCGTCAGTCTCTCCAAATAACTTTCTCCATTGTGCAATGCCACGTTCTTCTTGGGTACCTGAAATTCAAGTGAACATGCGCATTTAGAAGTCAGCATTTTTGTCAGTTGAATGACGGTGTCTCTAATTTACTAACGGCGATGTAAGGCGATCATCAGTTGAACGATGGTAAATGGATAGCCTTTGCAGACTGACTGAGTGCTTGCAAACACGACTGCCGACACGCTCACACCAATTTACGAGACTTTAAAAAGATTATGGCATTCTTAAAAGGTATGTCCATCTTGTCATTTTTTATAGTAAACTTCGAAGACAAAAACCAGAAATCCTGCACAGAATTACAAAGATGTCAGCAATTGTGTTTATCATTCATTTCAGAATCTAGAATGGATTAAATTAATAGATCATTTTGATAAGACGTCTTTCTTGAATGGACATAGTAATATTTGCGAGGAGGACACTACGTTTATTGATTCTCTAAACAGATATTGAAATAATGTAATCCATACCTGGTATAGTATTATCTAGAACGAACCCTATCAATCCACCAACAAACATACTAGTGCTCAGAAGAACAGTGAAAATTTGGTCAATTTCCTCGACCCCTGTAATGAATGAGCGAAAACATAATTCAGTTAAAATATGGTACACTTGTCATCCGATATCATATTCAAAGCTTTATTCTTGTTTCTGTTGCGCCTAGTTATCTGAGAGATCCCCAAAGCCATCAACAACACGTTTAGGTTTGCTGTCATAATAGACTCACTCGGTTTAGTGGTTTTGCTATGTTGCCCTTGCTTTACATCAGGACAATAACTGTGCGTTCAGAAAAACAACTTCTATGGCCTACTTTCAATAATTACGTCATGCGTGAGGCTTACAGCGACAGAAAATTGTAAAGACAGGCTATGTCGTAGTAAGTCGATTCACCAAACAATGGCACGGTGCGCAGTCAGAGACAGCTAAACATACAATTCAGCCAAAACCCGTTGACTGAGCACGAGCCTACTACTACACCGTGCATCAGCATGAGTCTATTGAGTGTGTGCCTACGCGTGCGTGTGTTGCGCACAGTGTGTCCGTACTAGTGTATAATTAAACACAAAGTGTGCATTTTCATGGCAGGTAGATGTTATTTTCCTCATTACGATATGCCTCGGATGGAGTTTCACAATAACTTCACCCGTGTCGATAATATCCAAAGAAAGACATGAAAACATATACTTCACAGTCCCCACAATGAAACGGTAACCAAATTGGAGGCCCCACCACCACTACCACCACAAACACCACCGGTTGGAATACCAGGAGATAAAACAACTGTCTTAAAGTCTACAGTTTGACGTCCAACTCACCTGTACTGATAATGCCTTCATTTGCAGCTAACCAGTTCGGTATAACAAGTCTACAGTTTGACGTCCAACTCACCTGTACTGATAATGCCTTCATTTGCAGCTAACCAGTTCGGTATAACAAGTCTACAGTTTGACGTCCAACTCACCTGTACTGATAATGCCTTCATTTGCAGCTAACCAGTTCGGTATAACAAGTCTAAAGTTTGACGTCCAACTCACCTGTACTGATAATGCCTTCATTTGCAGCTAACCAGTTCGGTATAACAAGTCCCATAAAGAAGGAGAATCCCATGATAAAGAGATTCCTTGATGAATTTAAATCAACAAATTGTAAATTGGAGATTCCTACAGCGGTTATCATACCTGAAATAAAAGACTTGTTAGTATTATAAGTGGAAACAATATTAAACTAACGACAGTGTAGTCATTCACGTGTAATTCTAGTAAATCTTTGACCTGAGTCTGAACTATAGATACCAGATTCTACTTTTAAAACAGCTCTTCAAATAAAATTTATTTTAGTCAATGAAAAAAAAAGAAATGTTTGTAGAACTCCTTTGATTAACTTATCACAAATATTATAACAATGAATAAAAAAATACTTGTACTCGATATCAGACATTCGATATAGATTTTTGTTAAGGTTTCAAATGACGTATGTTAATAACAAGTACCACCAGATACCATACTGTGCCCGCCTTCGCCTGTGCTGAGCGCTTTGTGAGACAGCGAAATAAAGTTTGATTTTCATACCAAACGTATTATCTCTTGCCAAGATCTCTTGAAACTTATCTCTTGCCAAGCTTACCGAACATAACGCAGAAGACTCCTCCGATAATTGGGTCTGGAATGGTGACGAAAAAAGCTCCAAACTTCCCAAAAGTACCAAGTACCATCATGAAACATCCACCTATGATTATCACCATTCGACTGCCTACCTACATGTCGAAATTGGATAGAGAGAGAGAGAGAGAGAGAGAGAGAGAGAGAGAGAGAGAGAGAGAGAGAGAGAGAGAGAGAGAGAGAGAGAGAGAGAGAGAGAGAGAGAGAGAGAGAGAGAGAGAGAGAGAGAGAGAGAGAGAGGGGGGGGAGCATTAATAAATGTCGTTTATGTATGCGATCCATTTTCCTATCCTAAAGTAAAGGTGAAATACATTTTTTCATCTCTGTGGATCAAAAGGTTTGCTTACTCTCACATACGGGAAAATTGGTAGTTTATCATAATTATTAATAGTTTGGATTCAGTTTTACCTTTGTTATTCCAATGGCTCCAATGTTCTCGCTGTACGACGTTGTACCGTTCCCCGTTCCCCAAATACCGGCTAAAATACACCCAATGCCTTCCATACCGATACCACGATTGATGGCATGGGTAGGGGGAGGAGGTGCACCAGAGAGTCTCGCACATGCGTAGTAATCACCGATGGATTCAACCATGGAAGCCAGAACACCGGCCAACATCCCAAACACACCAGCTGCACTGACTGTCGGAAGGCCCCATTGACCTGTAATGTAGGGACATTATGTGAACATTTATAACAGTTTCGGAACTAGAAAAATACTTTCACTGTATTGATTAATAAACTACCCTTTTCATTTCTTTTCATTAGATTTTACAAGTTTGTTTACGCTGACTTTATATTTCACGTGTGTAATACGTTTCACTACATATTCTTCTAGTCAGTGAGTATATTGTGTGACTTGTGTTTTTTGACTTGGTGGTCATTGTGAATGTAATGGGCGTTTAGCAAATTGTAACAGTTGCAAGTGGCGTTTGCACTGCATTATCATTTAAGGATCCCCAAAAGTCAATACTGGCGTGCTTCATAACAGGACGTGAGCACAATATCTCATCCGGGCAGTTCGGCCTGACAGCCTCACTATTGTAGTTCTCCGCTAACGTAAATCTCTGTGAACTAGCAACTTCACGAGCGCCTACGGGCTGAACGAAATCGTTGTGATGTACTTGTATCTCACAGCCTAACGAAAGCAGAGATTGGCCGATGCCTGAGGGCGCCCTGTCACGGCGTAGTAACAACAAACATTAATTTCACAAAGAGTACAGTAACTTCAAGTTACCTGGATATGGAAACCTGAACCACTTAGAGTCACGTAGAATACTGTCCCTGGTATCAGTTCGGGCATAGTATCCATACGACTCCGGGTCATCAGTCAACGTATCAGTAATAGTAAGAATATAACACACCAACCATGACAATAAAATGGCAAGTATTACCTAAAAGATAAATAAAAATACCATATGCCTTCTTTCATTGCTTGATTACATTAGATTTTTACTATCAACATATCAAACTCATGGAAGATCAGTGAATAGAGATAAATAGTTTTTGAAACCATATATCACTGTTTAGACCTAATTGAATCTTTTCCTTGTGGAACAATCTCACAACTAGACGCTATTTACTTCCCCGCCTAATATTATAGTAATCGACCATGTAGTTTTGACTCTTAGTCGTTAACACACAGACACAGACACAGACACAGACAGACAGACAGACGCACGCACGCAGGCAGGCAGGCAAACAAACAAACAAACAAGACAGACGCGCGCGCGCACGCACGCACGCACACACACACACACACACACACACACACGGACAGACGTTTTACAATGTTTTTAGCACTACTGAACCATGTAGTGCAGTGCAGTTGTGCCTCAGACGACAGACCACTATAGTTATTGTGGTCTGAGGTTGTGCCAAAGAAAAGCGAGAGAACCTAAATATGACAACTGCCAGTGACATAGCAGTTGGTATGTATGTACACAAACGTCTAACGTGGCACTTACTGGAAACAATTTGAAAGCTGGATACCAGATAGTGCCACAGCCTTTCTCTTTGCTCCATCCAATACACGGAGTTTTGATATTTCGCATGTACTGTGAAAACATGATTATCAGAGTCATCGTCCTGTAAATATAGAGTATCAAACATAATCAAAATCACGTTCGAGAACAAGGAGAATGCAGTTTTATACAGATAGCTGATATACATGTAATATGTAAATCAGGAGGAATTTTGTAGACGACATACACCTGCACCTATCAATTTGACAAATTAGTAGCAAGCTACTATAATTGGTGGTATGAGGAAACCAAATGTCTTGTAGTAATTTTTGGTATGTAACCCTGTCTACATAAGATGAAAGGACCCCGTCTATTACTTATTCCCTATGCGAATTGATTGAATTGAATGATATTTATTACCCGGAAAAACAAACATTTACATCACAAAAGCAAATATATCAAAAGGAAAGAAGTCTAAATCGGATAACTGGTGTCAGAAAAAAGCTATGCTAATTGTGTCTGATCAATAGAAGTATTATAACAGAGCGTTTTCATATAGCCTTCAGTGGTTGGCTTAGATTACATCACGTGATATGAACTATTGACTCATAGTACCCTCAATTTGCATACAGAGGTACAAGTCGCGTTCTGTTTTCCCTAGGGCAATATTCATGTAGCATAGAAGTCCTTTCGGGGATTTGCTTTCGCTATATATTCTACACTTATTGCTTGACTACGAAGGCCTTAGTAGACGTAATTACCCGAGGATCTGTTATGACTGTAACAACTATTTCTCTGTGCAGAAAGCCGAAGGAAATGGTTTCTACATAACAACATGTGGGTAATATGACGTCTACTAGTGCCCAAATAAGGCAAGGCAATAAGTGATTTATAACACATCACATTCTCAGGCACATATTCTTATATGAACATGATGTGTTATAAAGAAATAGTTCGTACATAACAGCCTTTGAGGTAATATGCGTCTACTCGTGCCCTTATAGCCAGGCAATAAGTGTACTTTTATTTTATATGCAGTCTGGTTTGTACTAACAGTGAAAACATGGTCTATGATTGGTTATTATGAATGAATGGAACGCAATGTGAAAGTCTCCCAAAATGAAGAAAGCCATTGGCTTAATCTGTACTGTATGTTCTGACGTGAGAAAAATGAAAATATTATATTGGATATTGGATACAAGAATCCTTTTTAAACAATCATCTGTGTTCTGGTCATGCAAATAGCTTGGCACAAACATACCTAAGGCAAAATTCTTGCTATCAATTTAAACCTTACGTTTTTATTTTTAATCCAATCCAAAATACACAATAGATAATTTACCAACTGTCGTTACCAAGATGGAAGCAAATCACTTACATAAACGATATTCCCCAGTGCTGGCCAGCAAAGCTTCCAGCGGCTCCAAACAAGGACAAACCAACAAGAGCAATGGTTGGTGCGATGGCTAATGGGCCAATAAATCGTAGCATTATACCTATCAAACCCGTGAATCCGATGACAACTTGGAAGCATGACGCAACGGTGATTGCTCCCTGAATCTACGGAATATGAAACAAATTGAATAAACCTTTCGGTTACACCGTGTCTGTCAATACGATATGTCATCGAGAGATCTGTTGTACCCTTCATTCGATTATGTCTTGCTTCGAGTATCTGAATAATTCAGAGTTCTGAAGATATTGATATAATTGAGACAGCGCTGAAGTACAGAGGACATTCGATACAATATATGGTTAAAGAACTACGGTTACAGATTTTCATAACGTTAGTGGTGTTCACGTGTACATATACAGGATGAAATTTGAATATTACGGACGAGGACAAACTGAATATAGCAGATACCTGCAAATTTGTACAATGGAAAAAGAGGCTCTCAAAAAACGTGGCAACCCAACGCAACAATGCTGTGTGGCAGTTGAAAATATCGATGGGGTTAGGGGGCACAATGACTCAAAAACATGCCCTTAGGCAAGTGCAACTTTTCTGTCACAGGTAGCTTACCTCTCTCATTCTTGACTGCCACAGTTCATCCATTTCATACTCTGTCATATTACTGATAGCCTCTGAAATATTTATGATGAATCAATTAATAATTAAAAATTGTTGCATGAGTTAATCATCTCGAGGATATGACTAATATAAACTTGAAAAGTTGACAATGTTGACTTTACGGTTTATGTTAGTAATAGGCCCATCATCAAAAGCATCATGTGTTAGAAGTCACGTGTTGGTGTATTCCAGTGCGCAACAAAGTATACAGAGAAACGCTCACACCCCTGTAGCAGTCACATACATAGGACAGGTTTGTATTTTGCATATAACTGTACCAGCCCTGTAGAGTCACAGTACTGTATTAGTTATGTGTAAACTGTCTCTGTAACACATCTGTAACATACTAGATGTGTAACTGGTATGCCAACATCCATGTAATGAATGTGAGAATTAGCAATGCAGCAGACGTTTTTATAACATCCATACAAGAGTTGTTTTCCTCACAGCCGTATACCAGTTATGTGAGCAATACTGTTACATACAGTTACAGACGAATTCCCATCAACCATGTTCCAGCTCTGTGAGCATTTCTGCAACAGAGGTATTTGTCAGAGCCATGTACCAGCTGTATGAGCGATGCTTATTGAATGTGAACCAAGCAAAGGAAGCTACTGAATAACAGTAGATGATTCCAAGATCTCGCGATCTTCCAACACACCTGGTACAGGGGTGTGTAGAAGACTCAAGGCACTGAGGTGATATACACATCCATGTAACAGGCACATTATTCAAAGTCAAGTAGAAGGACTGTGGAAATATATACCCTGTAATAGGGCTGTGAGGCACATGGCTGGAATACGTAGCTGTGTTCCTCCTAGAACTACGATGTGACCACATCCTATATTGGATATCGATGTGCAAGGTTCCCCGTGATTAATCTTCACTATACTTAAGTCAATGCGCAAACAATTTTCACGTACAGGCATATGTATAGCAATGAACAAGTCAAACGTTTTTTTTTGGGGGGGGGTGGTGAAGAGAATGTGCAAGCCAAATTAATTGTACTTATTTTTAAATACACTTTAAATACACTACATCATTATTTATTGGTGCTTGCAATGCAAGCCAAAACATTCAGAATTGTTGTTTTTTCTCATTTTCCAAATTGAGCAAGTATAATCAGATTATTTATTCTCCAATATTTCTAGTCATTCTGACAGGATATACTAGTATCACAAGGGGTTTGTCTGTACGTCGAGGACAACTGGTGACAAAACAAGTCTATTTGTTGTGCATATTGCTAACTCAAAATATAATTTCTAAGGATGCGTTTAGGGACAAAACAATGTAATGCAACAATGAATATGTGAATCTTTGCTACAATGATACCTCAACAACACTATTATAAATATCGCCATCTGTAGTTACATCAGATAAAAAACCCTCCAAGGTAGTTGACTATCTTTTTTTATTGCATAGTAATAATTTCTACACTACTACTCACCTTCAGATGGACACTGCCACTTCGGTAACGCTAGTAGTGCAAATGTAGGTGCAAGAAAAGAAAATGTACCGCCTTGAACGATTGGTAGCCTGAGGGGGATATAAAATCATTATAATAGATATGGAATTTGTGTATACGTGTGTTTTTAAGGGACGAGGAGTGTTGGTGGGATGGGGGAGGTGGTTGGCCAGTACAGTGAATCTATGCCAGTGCAGGAACATGTACACCATAAAAGCAGGTTTGTACAGATATAGTTGATACTCTTTTGTGTTATAGGCTGACTGTTCTATTCATAGCATGTATGAGAGACAATTCAGTAAAGTCTTTCCCTACTTGTCTGCAAACAAGTTATTATCATCGAAAAGAAATGACATTTGGCAATTGAAGTCATTTTACACATGGCCAATTTGCAAGTATGTATACTATATAAAAGAACGGCTGTTTGCTGTGTCATGAAGTCATGAATGCAAAAAACAGATGAGGTCACCGTAGAGATTGCGAAAAGGAATGATAAATGATATACAGACCTTACTCCGAATAATACTTGTAGTATGGTGACCATCCCTGATACGAAGAATATCGTTCCTATAAGTTCACTTCTTGACACATCAGTTTTTGACATACATACTGCATCGGCCAGGAGAAATGGGATTGCGATAGTGGCGCCAAACATAGTCAGATAATGCTGAGGGATCAGGAAGAGGTCAGATAATGCTAAGAGGTCAGAAATAGCTGTGATAAATATGGTGGTGATTGTGGTGGTGGTGGTGGTGGTGGTGGTGGTGGTGATGATGATGATGATGATGGTGGACTGGTGGTGGTGTTGGTGGTGGTGGTGATGTGTGTGTGTGTGTGTGTGTGTGTGTGTGTGTGTGTGTGTGTGTGTACTAACATGTGGCAAATATCACGATCATAGTATTATACAGCAGTTCTCCCGCACCACACTAGTGGTTCAGTACGACTAAATATCAACGTGGACAATTCGAAAATATAAACTCATTATGTGATTTGGCTTGGGGGTATTAACGCCCTTTTCATCATCACAAAATAAGTTGATATAAGTTAGTAATTCCATGACGACCAGAAATATATGCAAGGGTGAATTCAATATAACTTTCTTGCACACACAGTAGTAAGAATTTGCTCATATCGCCATACAGATACAAAACAAGACTTACATGTATTGTTTGTTTGTAAATCAATCATGCCATGACTTGAAACCAGAACGAGTTATTTGTAATTCGGAGTGAATTACCTGAAATCCCAAAAGTATAGCCAGGTACCAGGGCGGCACTTCTATAATACCATATGCCACATCTCCTTTCAGACTCTTCAGAACCCGTGCAGCTTCCTCCTTTGGGGACAACATATTACCAGTGCCACTCTCGACAGAGAGGTTCTAAGTTCAAAAAAATTCGAACCAAAGATTTTGTTTTAAGTAAATTCAAATCTAGACATAACCTGGTCACTGCACTGTTGAGATACAAAGTTAGCTAGTCGTACTCTCCTAACCCTCGTAAACTAGGTGGTACGTTCATCTGACAATGTATCTCAACAGGTCAGTGAACTGGTCATGGTTCGCATATTCATGACTTATAACTAAATACATACAATGATATACATTTGATTAAAAGGTAAACTACAATTCAGGCAGTCATCTAAACGTGGAAAGTGCCCAATTTCTTGTAAATATAAACTATTGGAATTATTGACACCAAATATCAATTCATGCTAATTCATTCACCCCGTGAAGCATAAATACAATATATTTAGCAGTGCTTTTATCTGTCATAGTTAACTGGTGAATAGCAGTACCAGTAATAGTTGATTCTGAACTGACCTAAAAAAAAAAACCAAATGCAAAATAAATGCCTACCATTATAAGGTCAACACATATGTGTCTATTCCTAAATTCTGAGCTATAGCTGTTATACATGATGTATATCTTAATTGGAAAATTAATTATATGAAACTATATTATGAAATTTGAAGCTTGCATTCTTAACGTGTTGCCTAATTATCAGAAAATCATAAATCACACAAAATGAAACATTAAGATTATAATTAGGTACATCAACAAGTTTTAAGGACACGCACTTCTTTGCTATCAATGCATGTTCTAAATCATGATTATTTTTGTAAATTACAATACAAAACTATTGTCAAATTACATCAACTGCATATGATTTGTTATGGTTGACGTATGTATCAAATTATATGAATTCGAAATTTGCATTTTTAAGATATTGCCTAATTACCGAAAATCATTAATTATGAATATTTCCCATTAAAACTAAACGCTATGTCAACAAACTTCATATGACAGGTGCTCACTATTATGGTTGACATATACAGTACCCAATTATATGAAATGTGAGTATAGTAAAGATGTTAAGAACCACATGGACATGTATCATTGCTTAGATCATAAACGTTGGAGAAGTTCTTCTCCAACGTCTATGCTTAGATAGGAATCCTTCTACTACAAATGTATCAATATACGCTCTATACTATCTGATAAATATGTGTTCTTTCCTTAAAGGTAGCGAAAATATATTCAATTCAAAATGTTGTTATATTTAGCCTGTAGACAACGACAACAACGGCTAATTACAATCACCGAAATAGCGATATGACGATATAAAACAAGAAAAGAATTAGTAAGAAATTTATTGGATTTTCTTTTTCTTCACTTCTCAGTGTCTTCTTTTTTTAACAATCTAAGAAAGGTTACCAATCCCTATGTTAAGAACTCACCTCTTGGTCGGTTTGGTCTTGCTGCTTCGTGTCTGTCATCTTTGACGGTGTAAGTTCAGCATCCATTCAACAGAATCAACGCGGTATATGTACTCTTGTATCTAGAGAGAAAGGGTTTACACTGAGTTTTGTCTGTTGTATCGTTACTGATTTTAAATCATATTCCATTGTTTGGCGATATAACATTAGTGTGTCGATGATTTCTAAGAAGAAAACACAATTTTTTCTAACGGCGGACAAGTCGTTGCATATCTGGTCGTACAGTACATGACCATTAGTTTCTTGCAACCTGAAAAATTCATCAAACCACGTCAGTCTACAGCTCATCTAGAAACTATACGTGAAGGCTCGTCACGTGACATACTTTAAGACTGGCGTTTGAGCTTGTAGTAAACTGAACGAATAGTAACATTTACAAATGCCTGTAATTGCGTGTGATTACAGCTGACATGTCTTGTTCACCCTTTTTCAATGCAGTAGGCGATTTAGCGAGATTTTCGGTAGAATTTGTCCACTTGAACATCCTTAGTATAATAGCTACCATCGCCAACGTACTGGACTTGTAAACCCCGGATCGTGAATTCGTACAAACACTGGTACTGAGTCGAATACCGGCCCCGTGCATGCTGACATTTCCGTTATGCGACGACGTTGTACATCCACATCCGGGGCCAGGGTATACATCGGTATTTGATTCACGCAGACGATGTACCACGAATTCGAATGGCATGTGTTAGTTACATGTGTCCAACTTCTGAAACGTTATGGTTGTCATCATAACACACTTTGCAAGAATTCAGACAAAATAGACCAACACATTTTGTTCTTGCTCCTAACAACACAAAAGCAAACGCAACGGGCGACTAGCTTGTCCCTGGAACTTACCTTTCTCTCGCGACCAGGGCACAGCGCAACTACTCTCTCTCTCTTCTATAAACCAAGACCTGTATCGCAGTCACTGTAACAGTCAGCTCACGATATCAATCAAAATGACAGGGTCAATCAATATCAACCTCAAGTGTGATAACTTAAGTTGTTGTCTACTGGTAAGGCCTGCTAAACTTACTGTTCAATGCCCTTGACATTACACCCGAGGGATTGTGAGTTACCAGAATCACATGCTATTTAGCATGTGATTCTGTTAACTCACAGTCACGAGGGGGTAATGAACGGATGCTATAGCCCGAATATAGGCCAGGCAATATGTGTTTTATAATATACCTCATGCTGTGAACTCGCGGTGGCATGGCAGACGACATCGTCAGAAGCTGCCATTTTGACCTGCTGTGAAGGCGCGGTGGTCACGTGACCATGTAAAAGTTGATGGAACTATTTCCCTAGGGAAATAGTCATTCTATTTTCCTATCACGTGACTGATTCTAGCGAATCGTGGCACAGTATTATCACTAGGTATATTATAAATAGGGATATAATCGAACTATACTAAACAGTAGAGATTCGAATATAGCTACTACCTTTACGGGTAATATTACCAGAAGTATGTGGCTCTGCAATATGCGTTCCGAGTAGCTTCTACATTTACGGGTAACATTACCAGAAGTATGTGGCTCTGCAATATGCGCTCCGAGTAGCTACTACCTTTACGGGTAATATCACCAGAAGTATGTGGCTCTGCAATATGCGTTCCGAGTAGCTACTACCTTTACGGGTAATATCATCACAAGTATGTGGCTCTGCAATATGCGCTCCGAGGATTCCGACACGTCTTTATCTTTCGTTGATCTAAGGTTTTGTAGAAGATGTAATTTAAATTTAGTTGATGATCAGATACATATATTTTATTTTAAACAGTTTGATTTTCAGTATACAAAGAAAAGAAATTGTTCAAAGAATGTGAGTAGTATTAACAGAAATTTATCGTTTTTAAAATATTAATAAATAAATATTTGGCAACTCAAAGTGGCTAGTGGCAGAGCGGCCGACGAGGTTCTCGACAGGTAAATTGTACCACAAATGTCAACATCAATTTACATAGAATGTGTCAATTTCGAGCATTAGTTTATATCGTGAGTAACTGTATTTTGTCAAAATGTCGTATGGGGATATCTGTACTGTAGCCCCCCCCCCCACCTACATATATATAAGCTTATATCACAAAAATACAGCATTCTGACTAGCGTTTGTACTCACGTGACTATTTTTCGAATATTGTCCTCACAAAATCATAATTTGTTCTGATCAAAATCACAGCAAACAAAGTTATTTGGCAATGACATAAAATTGGTAGTAATACAATACATTACACATATTACGTTCTGTTGAATTAGACTCTCCGTTAATCCTCTTTCTCGATGCATTTCACCATCTAATTGAGAGGATCAACCAGTTACAGTTTGACCATACCCCGGGGTCCATACAATGTACCACAAACCAAACATGTGCACCAATTACAATCATGCTTACCAAACTACTCGTGTATACATAGGTGGTGTTATTACATATACGCTTATATCTCGTCTTCTTCCACTTTGATTGAACTTGTGTATGAATCATAGTGTTTCCACAATAAACATATTGAGTATTATTTTACAAATGGTTTTGTCATAGCCTACCTCGGCCTGTAGACTCGAAGGACTAGCGCTACTACGCTGTTTACTATCCTAAGTAACATTTTGATTTTGAATTTCGCTGTCCTTTTACGAATAATATCAATATATGAGCATCAATCTAAGAACATTTCAGACCATAAATACTTCACATGCGCTGTACTGAGTAATTACGGCAAAAAGTATGCATGGCCGGCTAGGGGAGGGGGTAGTTTGGGAAATGTGGTCTCACTGGGGGATCGCCCCGGTGAATCGCCTTGTCTTTGGTCATCGAATGTGGAGGTGTATGCCGTTTAGAGAAAAAAAGGACAATGTCAAGCGTCACATCCCAACTTATTACTTTGTCTGCAACACTATGTAAACAGGACTACTATATATTGTATCCACTTTAGTTGTCACTGGCCTATCACCTCGTGTTCTCCGACACTCACACACCCTTTTTCATTGTTATAATCAGTAGGTGAGTTCAGGATAAACACGTACACAGTTTGCGATACAATAGCTACACGGTTCACGGCACTGATTTGTAACTACGCTTAGTATATAATGTCATCATGGAGGTATATAAGGGTGTCATGGTACACGAGATCTAGCGCAGTCACAGATTCAGCGCCATGAAAAATCCAACCATTGAACACTTTATCACCTGCATTAGGGAACCTTCAGTATTTACAATGGGGGGCGGAGGAAATCACATATGGTCTGTTAAGAAAAACATGACCTTCCCCTTGGTCCCATTTTGTAAAACGTTACCCTCTCCATGACAATTGCATAATACTGAACGTTAAACAACAATATTCCCATTATATGTATACATATACACATTAAATGATTTTGACTCTCTATTAGAAAGCAATATTTCTACCACCCACCCCCGATTACTCCGGTCCTCCCCCTTGTAATGGCTCCCCGGGGATTTCCATGGCATGGTTAAGCTAATGGATCGCAAGCGGCTTTATCCATGTTATCCTTCCTGACCGCGCTCCTTGCTTTGGAGTGACTGATCTGTGATCATCAGGTGGTTCAAGGCCGGTGAGCCACTATCGATGACAGTCGCTCAGACCACTAAAATTAGTTTTAATAGTGGTCTGAGACAGTTGTCATAATTTAGGTGTGGTGAGAGCTAAGCCCAACACCAGTCTTTGATATGTGCATGCACTTGTGAAAAGAAAGACACCTACTTAGCATATCAATTGTCGTGAACTCCACATTGAAATCTGGGCATGCGGTGATAAAATTACCACCAGCTTACCTCTCCCACAGACACTTGGTTCCCGAGACATGTATCACTGTATATCAGAATGTTTCTATCAGAATACAATAAAATGTCGATAATGTCGTTTAATATTGACGTATTTAGCCAACTATATATGAAAGGGGTAAAATTACACTTGTTTCTGTGATCGCGCAAGTTCACAGGTGAACATGCTCAGACTCAAAGAATGGTCCTTAAGTCTTACAAGATCACAGTGAACCATAGACCCTACAGGGTCTATGAGTGAACGGTGTAAGATTAGCGTAACAGTTATGCAAAGTCAACACAGGTCTACGAATGCATTCAGTTTTCTATTGCTCTTCACCATAGATTCTCCATCAACTTGATGGAGGGTCTATGTCTCAACCGAAACAACGATAAGTGTAGGTAAGCGAGATAATGGCGACTTACCACAGCTAGTCAATAGACGACGTACGACGAATCCCTTTGGATGTCCTTTCGCTGAATGCACGGTCAAGTGATAGCGTAAACGTGTTTACATGCATGAAAATATTGACACGCATGCGTACATGTACCAGAGTTATCCAAGACAATAAAGAATCAATAAATGCTTTTGTCATGTTTACTGTCACACAGGGACCGGCCGGACGTGAGTCAACCTCTAATATAAACCTTTTACAGGATGGATTAATTTTTGTAACGAAATGAAACCTATTTTGTGTTGGATAATTGATCAATTGACCGATTGATTTTTGTGGTGATATAAAAATGTTTTCCTTCTTTCCTTGGCTACTTTTCTCTCTTTCAGCTGTATATAATTCTCTTTATTGACTGAATAAAGACATCTTGTCCATTCTTCCCCTCTTGTCTACATAAAAACACCCTAATCCCATAATTAGCAGGGATCAGTTAGCGCGAAAATTTCATATTTGCTTTATTTCTAGTCTCGCTGCCAGACTCGTGACTATCGTCCCTAAGTTTTGTATGCCCAGCGCCGCAGCCGCTATAAAGCCGTTCAGCATAGCTAAAATAGATTAGGGACACGATAGTCACGAGTCTGGCAGCGAGACGACTTATCTCTAACAGCCCATATCTACTGGGTGATTATCACACCGGACAAACACTCAAACATGCACTAACAAGGAAGAAATGTGTGTCTGGAATATTTAGGGACCGGTCAATTTCGTCAGCCTGGGGGGGGGGGGGGGGGGCGGTGGATTCTTTAATTGACCCCCTCCTATCTGTAAAACCAAAAACAGACTGACCCCCACCCCATCACTTAATTCTAAAACATGATGACCCCTCCCCCCCCCCCATATATATAATATTCACATGACAGGTATTTTTTGATCGTGACTCAGTGTGGACTTCTTGACTGTCTTGCATCTACTTTATAAGACTTTATAAGACTTTAGCACTATCATAATTATAATTATTGACTACACAGGGTAAATATATTCCAAAAGGAGTTTAATAGCATCCTGACAGGGAAAGGTATGGGAAAGCTTGAGCAGGGAATATGTATATCTCTTATGGAGGGTCCTAGGGGGTCTCCCCCTAGAAGCCCTGGGGGGGGGGGGTTACTCTGAAAAGTCAATTTTGAGACTATTCAGTCCCTTTCAGACAATAATTTCCAAGCTTTACAAGACAGCACTAACATGTAAAAAGCAACTACACAGGGTTGAAATACTTTTGAAATATACTTTGATAGCATCTTGACAGTAAGAGGGGAAGAGTTTGAGACTGGGATATGTCCACCTCATGTGGGGGGTCCAAGGGGTCTCCCCGGCTTTAGAAGCCCTGGAGGATTTTTACTCTTAAAGCCAATTTTTAGGCTATTCAGACCCTTTCAAGCAATAACTCAATCCATGCTTTACAAGACAGCACCATCAAGTATCAGAAACTATTCTTTATAACTTACACAGGGTTGAAAATTGCATCATTATATACATGTAGTAAAGGTCAGCACATCTACTGGTAGTATCATTGGTAGGGGAGATTTGGAGTTTAAGGCAATTTTAGACTACCTTGGCAAACATTTCACATCTTTAAAAGACAATATCATCTCAAATTAGAATTGGGTGAAAATATTTAAGAAAAGTTTAATACCATTATGACAGTAAAAAGGTAGTTGGTGCATCTGATTGTTGGTTGAATGCATGAGTGACCTGTGGGGGTGAGGGAGTCCTTGGCCGGGGTTTTCCCCCTGGCAGATCTGCAGTTTTTGGCTTCTAACAATGTTTAGGTTATTCATAGCCTTTGAGGTAATATTTCCAAGCTACGAATAGCTATCGTAAATGTAAGTTTTAAATGAGTTTCCCATGTCACATAAAAATGGCCCCATAACATTGGTATAGTGGCATTAATATTGCATGTATAGTAAAGTCACCGGTATGTTAGAGAACTTTAGGTGGTCATACCGAGTGTATAATAGAAACTGGAATCTGATGAGATATCGTGATTTGTAGTGTCAATAACATGTAGTGTCCAAAATAGAAAGTGTATTAATCACTTCTGACAAGTTCATAGAGACGAGTAGGGAACATTTTAGATTAACTTCTTTTATAAACTATCTATGAAGATTATCATTACGAAACCTTCAAGTTCACTTTTGCCCCAAAGTGCAATATAAGTGAAGCACTGATTGTGAAACAGCCAAGCATTTACATGACATGTTCTGTAACTAGTGTGGTAGCTAGGTAATACATGTATATGTATATGTATAGTTATGCTTGAACTAATAAGTAATATTAAAGAATTCATGTAAGAAACAGGGAGAAGAACAAATATTTACATGTACCACACTTCAGACAAGGCTATATGCCATTGTAGAAAAGGGATTGTTTTCTTCCATCACAATCCAAAACACAATGAACCCCCCCCCCATCCACAATTTTGAAAACAGCATGACCCCCCCCCCCCTACTGCCAATTTCAAAAACAGGGTGACCCCCCCCAGGCTGAAGAAACTGACCGGTCCCTTACGTAGATAGGAGTGTACAGAAATTATTGTTTTATTGATCTCTTTACGCCATTAACATTTTTATGGTACTTAACATAATGTAACAAGTGGAATTAATCTCTCCTTGAGGTTGCTTGAAAACATTCTCTACCTATATATAACTTTTAACACTGAGCTAGAAGTTGGTTCAAGGTAAAATGCCTGTCTGTCTGTCCGTCTGTCTTGTAGACGATGCAAGTGATTTTGGTATTGAACTTTAACTCTCAAACTACTGGGGATGAAATTTGGTTATTATTCTAAGTGTTAGTCTGTATACTATGAGTGTGTCATACTTGTGTAATTGGCCCTGGCAACCACGACCATGCCCTTAGCAACAGTCAAATGATAGGGTTTTTTACAATTATAACAAGGATGGCTAGGCAACTGAATAAACATCATTTTAAAATATGTAAATACCCTTAGCAACAAGACCACGCCCATAGCAGGAGGTAAAAAATGACATATAATGCTAAAATACCACTGATGATAGGAAGGTAAATGAATTTATTCTTTTCTTGGTTTTAACAATGCGAGACTTAAATATGGTACCCGTATCAATATCAATGAGATTTCCTTTGCTGAGTGCCCTCATCTGCCAATAATAAGTTCAACCTAGGACAATATTTACACCATCTTGCAGTGAACTTTATTAGATGTGACCTTTGTAACAATTTATGTACAGTATTTGTCCATGGTCAAACTTATCCTTGGTACTTAAAACAAATTCATTGAGTCCATTTTCATCCCCCTGTGTTTCAACCACAACTCATAGGTTGACATGCAAAGCAAGAGCACCATCACCAACAAATGGAATAATGCAGTATACCCACAATGATTTTTGAGGGTAATGGTTGTGTATCGTTATCATATTCTTTTCAAAAAGGTGGTGTGTATATTATATATATTGCATAGGTATTGAGACACATGATCTAGGAGTGGCATGTGAATAGACATTTTAAAATATAACACATAAACTGTACATTTGTGCTACAACACCATTGGTGGTATTTAGTAGAGAACGTATTCATGTTCATTGCCTCTGGAAATTAACACCTCATTTGCATTGGGGGCTATGTCTTTGGCAAAGTAGAAGGCTTGATATTATTACTGTTACAAGCATAACCAATAACAATACATATAGGTACCTTTTCACCAAAAAACATTTCAGAAATGTGTGAATACATGGAAAGTTTGTGAAACTACAATACAGTAGGCCAAAATGTGGTCTTCATGATTTAGTAACCAAGCAAACAAAAATGACAAAATTACGCCATTTAATGCTCAACATAGAACTACTACTTCACAAAATACTCTAGCCAGCTAGTTTTTAGGAACATTGCTATTATTATTAAAATTTCAATTGTTATGTAATTATACAAAAGATAAGCGAAAGTACATAAGTAACACTAAATTGGTTCACTGAAAACAAAATTTGAAGAAATACAATGACTTGAGTCTAAGTCTACACTTTTGATTTAATATGCAGGCATAAAAGCCCCAATTGTTAAAAATCCTTGAGTGAAGTGTTTGCATAAAGCATACAACTCACAAAGTTCCAAAAAGTGAAAAAAATTAACAGCATGTGTACTAAGGACTCGTATCACCATACCATACACAAACTACTTTATGTTTTCCATCCTCGCAGTGTATAGTTGAGAAGTCAATGTAGACAGCGCATTATTTGAGGTCAGTGAATATTTTCCGTTGATAATGAACCATTATCAGTGAATTTACATATGGCAAAAATACTCATTAACATAAATACAACCATGCTGCTCTCGGATCATGCACTGCATTAGTTAATTCTACTTATGTGTTTTTCCACTGATGCTGAAGTGACATCTCCCAGATCTATGTTTTTTTTTCAGAAAGATAAGTGAAAGGTTACAATAATAGCTGCTTAACATCAACTTCCTGTATTTTGTCTTTGTCTCAATTTCTTTTTCTCTAGCCATGACTGTAGGTATTCTAGGTAGACCTTCTTTTGTGGAGATGATGCAGGTATGAAATGTCCTGAAAATGTTAACAATAAAAAACAATATATTAGAAGTCATGAATTTCTCTACATTTAGTTGAAGTTAAAGTAATATGGTAATAGATACATTACATCATTTACATGTCATAAAGTGCTTGGCACTTCAGAGTTGAACAAAGATTTGTCAACTTCACATCACAATATTTTCCGACGATACAGACCATATCAGAAGATACATCAATCTGCTGAGGAAAACAGGTAATCCTGGAATAAATCTTTGACTAACTTTATCATGGCAGTCTCTTTTGTTGTTGTTGTTGTTGTTGTTGTTGTTGTTGTTGTTGTTGTTGTTGTTGTTGTTGTTGTTGTTGTTGTTTTTACTTTATTTTTGTGCTGGGAATATCTCCCAGTGTTTTTCTTTTTATGCAGATAATGAGATATACACATGTAAACACAACCACACAAGACTGTCTGTTTAATCTGATGCTGAAAGTCTCATCACTGTGACATGATATGTATCACATCTCTTTCTTTAGATATTACTCCCTATATTTTTTGTTATTCAATCATGGAAATACGAGTGACACAAGGGGTCTTACTTATATCATGGTTCTGGCTGAATGAAGGACAATATTGGAGAATAATATAACTGTACCTGCATAAGGGTACATTACGAGAAAATGGGTAAAATAATGATTTTGAACATTTGACTCATATTTCAAGAAATACAAAACCAATGACATAGACATATGTTGTCATCATGATGTAGAATGACCCAGGTATAAATACCATATGTTTGTTTGAATGTGTTGAACTTGGCTTGCATCAAGCATTAGTTGTGTTATACTAGCTAGTGAGCATGCCACAATGTGCAGAAAAAATAGAAAATGGCTCCTTGATGAAATACTCAAACTTCATAACCATGAACCTCAACTCTCAACAAAGTAAAATTTCACTATCTATTGTGTACATCATAGATATTTATCAGTATGGAGAGAACATTTACATACCCCCTTCATGATTCAGTGTTTGCGGATCAACAAAATACTTTAGTAATTCAAGACTCCGCTCTGAAAAAGATTAATAAAGACATGCAAGGTACTGAGTTAAAACACTAACAGTTCATCAAATAACCAAAACATATTTTCAACATATGAAATTTTTATTTCCAAAAAATACCTTGTCACCTAATTCTGCCATTATCAACAGATTAAAAATAGCATCGATTCACTTCAGAATACAATTTAAGAACACAGCGCTTAAACTGACAATTACCCCCCCCCCCCTCCCCCAACCCCCCTTCCAACCCCCCGGTAAATTCACTAAGAGAGTTACAGCTATACAGCTATTAGCATGATCAAAGTTGGTGACACCCTCTGGTTGAAAGATCTGCAACTCTTTTATTGTGTGTCTAGAACAAATTAATTTGTTTCTAAATATTTATTTTTGTGCTTTTAGGATGATTTACAGCCTATTTCACATATATTTAAGACAGTCATGCATGGAAGTTGTAAAAAAGGTCAGGGCGAGAACTATATCGTATGACATAACTGACATCACATTAAACACACACCAGTCAATGACCTCATGCTAGAGGGTCAAATTAGAATAAGATCAACTCATTCTCACACAACTTTAGCATAGTAATGCATGTTTAGCATGTGGAGTGAAAGTCATGGTACCAACCAATCTCTCTTGTTGCAGTGCCCAAACAGGAGCTAACTAATCAAAAGGCCTGCATGTGAGCTAATTAATCAAAAGGCTTGCATAATTATTGTCTTTATGGTCATTGTGTGGTTAAAGATTGATTAGGTATTCCTTCCATAGCATAATTCTTGTATATTGACTTTATCACAGGCATTCACTTTACATCTGTTTTACACTGAGGTGTCTAATTCTAGTCAGGAGAGTGACAAAAACATGTATCAAAGTGGCATATAATATGAGTCATCTATTATGATTCTTATGAAGTAGGTAAAATCTACCCAAGTTCACAATCTCATTCAAGTTATGTAAATCATTTGAAAGTGTTACCTGATTTCCCACCCCTGGTATTGAGAGTTCTGAATCCTTTAAGAAAACCAATTGATAGCCTACCTTTTGGTATAACCCTATCTGTATCACCATATACATGCAAAGTTGGACACGTGATTGGTTTACTATAGTACTGGTCATGCATGGAGGAGAGACTGTGGAATCCTGCTACAAGAATAGCAAAGTCAAATTGAAAACAAGACCCTGGAAAATAATTTATGAAAAGAGAAAAAATGCATTAATTTTGCACTGTAAACTATCACAATAATCAACATTTTTTTCAATAGTCTTGTAGAGTGGCAAATTAGTATGTAAAATCTACAGGAGCTTCATGACAAGGGTCATTACTGGGACATGCCATTAGCCAAGCAAGTCCACTTGTTATCAAAGAGTACCAATATTTATACATGTGATGATGGGCTCTTACATAACACAAGTAAACAGCTGTAAAACCTGTATTCGGCCGTCTGCATGGACTGCAATTGAGCCAAACCTTATCGCCGTCTTATATCAGTTGTTATCAATTTATTAGGCTATTATAAGTAACACTACAAACAGCTTTAGAGATGCAAACAACTTTTATGACACCCGTTTTCGCCAGGCAAGCCCGCGGGTTTGTTGCACTTGGACCGCTAATGGTTTGTGAATGTCATGTTTACTGCTAAAATTATAAAATAAATGTACGATATTATTACCAGCGGTAAATGAGTACAAAATGGTTTGATTTTTTACTATCAGTAGGTGTATAAATGTGTTAGTTAATTTTTTTTAAAAACTGATTTTAATAAATTTGATGTCAAAGTGTTTTTTATTTATTTTTTGTTTTGCTTTAGTAAATTACAAGCACATTTCATGTCACATGGCAGACTGTATATAGCTAAATGTGAATAGCCTAACCTTCGACCCCTGTCAGTGCCAACCACATATTTGACAGAATCATGAGTGACCAGATTTTGAAACTTGGACACTGTGATTCACATGTACACATAAATTCACTTATAAGAATTCTGGCTATGATTTATGCTCAAAATGAACTTTATAAAAAAAATGGTTATTGGAATAATTCATTCAAAATAAACGGTTTTAGCATGAAACAGCTTTGCAATTCAAAGGTAGGCCTAATTTCATAATGTAGCAATTCTAAATTATTTTAAGTACAAAATGAAGTCAAATAAGCTATTTTTTTAAAATGAATTTAGGAGAAATGGTTTAAGCATGAAACTCTTTGGCATTTAAATAATTTTAACAATGCACCCTGCCTCAGTTACAAAGAAATACTAGTTTATACATGTACTATCTGGATCACAAACACTTATTTACCTGGGTCATCTTTTAGGGCACACAAGAAACCAACCACAGTTGCTCCCTGACTGAAACCAAGCACACCTGCAAGACAAACATAAATATTTTAATTTGAGAGAAGTTGTAAGGTGACATTAGACAAGTGACATCTGTTCTAGAACCATTACTCCATAATGGCTCAAGCAAGCCTACCTGCAGTCATGAAGGAATGATGCTACTACACTATTTCAGCTATCCTCACCACCATCTTGATTTTTTTTTTAATTTTCACTCCTCCTGCAAATTCTTGAAAGACTAAAAAAATTCAAAATGGCAGTTAGTATAGTACCCGTCTAGTCCTGCAAGACTACAGGAAAGTTATAATGGTTCATGGTTTCTGTTGTATTTGCTGTTTATATGGTGTACAGCCAGACTAGCCATTACATGTGTCTGACAGTTTAACCTTTGCACCAAACAATTATGGTGTTGACTTGGCACTTTTCATTTATCAATGAGAAATCTAAATTACAGAAGGACAGAACATCAATCATACCTTATAAGTTATAAAGCTAGTGACAATACTGCTGACAGAAAGCAGCTATTGAATGACATATTTTGTACACATGCAAAGTCATTATTAAGAGGGAAAGAGAGTTACTATACATGTAGTATAACATATGTCACATAATTGCACACACAGCGACTTACTCCCAAATTCATTTGTATTCAACATGTGCAGTAAATTATAACATTACTACGGCCCCTGATTTTACTTCAGGACAGTGCGTCCCAGTAGGTAAAAATAAAGCTTGAGTTCACACTTGTTTACTTTGTTTCCCTTCAAAAAACAGTGAACTGATTTCTAATTGGATATTTCTTTTCTTTGACATTGTATTTTCATAGATTTTATTTCAAAATTATGGAAATATTAAACAGTTAATTTGACTTGTGTGTTCTTCTGCAGCGAATCACAACAGCTAATTTGCAATAATGCCAACATTTAGAGCTTTACAATAGATAATTATTCATGGTGTTTTGACTGCTGTCCTTTCTTACAATTACAAAGTACATATATTTTCCGTCTGAACAAATCCTTGTCTGGAGTTGAAATGTGTCTATCTTTGAGTTGAAAAACATTACGTCCCTTGAGTGAAACAACAAGGCAGCACCAGTAATGTTTGTACTTAATGTCACTGGAAACAGGAAATGGAAACAGAACATGATTTCACCCACTTTCAAACTCTCCTGATTTAAATACGGCTACCAGTAAAAGTCTCCTACAGCCTTCCAAACCATATTCTCACGAGTGTGGGAGCTAAAATGTGTGCCTACTTAGCATTCACCACACATTCCTGTGTCCACTGCGTAAACCTCTCCAACAACATGAAGTAGTAAGAGTCAGGAGTTAAAGTATTGAGACTTAGAATGATGGATGGCAAGTTTTGTCAACAATTACAGTACATATCACAATTTGTGTTACATGAGGACTCATTGAGAGAGCTGCCTCTGGGTTGAAAGGTCTACAAGCAATAAATGAATAATGTTTAAACTACTGTTTACATTCTCTCTATAAAGTATGTCAATGTGAACTTCAGCAACTGTCTTATTTACATAATGTAACAGTAGAATGCTGTATTTTATTTCACATAAAATAATACATACAAAAATAGAGAATGTAACATCAAAATACAGAAACAATAATCAAAAACATTAAATAGTATAGCATAGCACAGCATAGTTTATTTTATATGAAATAATGTAAAATACATTATCTAAAGTCAACATAGAGGAAAAAGTGCCAATGGCTTTGTAACACAACTGTAAAATTTGTGATAATTTTTCCACATGTCAATCCCTCCTTTACTTGTTATTACCCACACAATATGCACTATTATTTTAGTGCTGCAATCTTTGCAATATACACAACCATTTGGCTGGTGCTATGGGTGTGGTCTTGTTGCAATTCTGTCACAATTTTTCTTGACAAATTAATTTAACCTAATGGATCATCTTATGTAAAATCTCCAACACTTTAGATTTGAAGTACTTACTGTTACAACTGCACAGATGCACAGCAAATACTGAATGAAGGTCAAACTCACTTAACTTACATTGGTTTAATATAATGGGAGTGCTATAAAACTAATATTCTCATTTCTCAGTGTAACTATTCAGAATGTGTAAACAGTGACATGTATTTGCATGTTTGGAGGACATGTTTGACAGCATTTCCAGAATGTATAGTACCCCAAAATGTAGAAGGAGCAGCCTAACATTGGAGCCATGCTTGTTGAGTAGCAGAAGGCCCGGGTGTGGTACCAGTGACCAGTTCTGGTCCAAGTGGGTGGCCAAATATTGCTAACCCCAGATCCCATTTTAGACCTATTTTAACCAAAAACTAGGACCCAATTTTAGACCATTCCATTTTTTTTTAGAAGATCAAAGTTTACATCAAAATACATTTGTAGTAGTTCCATAAATAAGGAAATGGTGGGTCACAAAATGCAGTTTTCACTCTTGTATTTTTTTCCTCAGAGGGTAAAATAATTTTGGGGACAATGAATGGTACAGTTATGATTTGGTAGACATGGACCACATGTTGTGGCATTTATACTTTGACACTAATAAAGAGATAAATTTGTAACACATTACATAATGTACATTGACACTCATAAAAGGTGTAAACTTTGTAAACTTTGTAGGTAAGCCCACATTCAGGACATTACAATCTAATCTGATATAGGTGTCAATTGTTCAATTCAATTCATTACATCTATTTTACTGTATTGTCCTTTGTTTATATATGTTGTATTCATTTGACTGTATTGTCCAAATATGTCATTTGTTTTATTATGTCTCCTTTTTCATCAACAAAATATAAACATGTAAAAACTATTCAAGCACACAATGAAGTAATCTAGATGCTGTATGTGGCTTTGAAGCTAGATGGGATGAAGAGATATTGATCTTGTGATCATGAGATTTGAAACCACAGAAACTTCCTAGACTAATAATGAAAGTAATAGTGACCAAAATTAATCAGACTAGCCCACATTATTTCATGAGACCTTATCAAAAATGAACAGATGAGAGTAATAAATGTGATATCTATCTACAACTTTTTGTGATGTTCTATGGGACGTCATAGTAACAGCTTACAGTATTTTTATACATTTATAAGTCAACATTAATGAATCATACACCCCACAGGTACTCAAATCAATCTGTATGATTTTTTTTTAAATGTATGGTAAATACAACGTATTTACCATACATTTAAAGAAAAAATCATACAGATTGATTTGAGTACCTGTGATACACCCTAAATGTGTAGGGTAGGGTCTATGCATGAATCAGCGTGAAATCTCAAAGTCTACTTTCATTCAACTGTCGTGTGAGTTAACTTGTGTAACAGGTAACCTTTTTCATAATCTAATCGTTATGATTTACACTCAGTAAATTTACACCCACTCAGTTAGAGACCACGTTGGCATCCAGACTACCTTTCTCACAGAGTTCAAGTACCATAATCATAAGTAAATATCATAGGAATATTTTCATAACTCTTAAATAACCAAGAAAAAATTAAGGTAAGATTCTGGTCAACATCATACTGATGTAAAAGTGTGTGTGTTTGGCTAACATTGAAGATGAGATACACTTTTTATTTGTTTGTCCTTTTTATGATGAGCTCAGAAAAAAGTGCATAGATGAAAAGAGAAAAGTTATTACCTGATCATAAATTTACTATTTTCAAGATCGTAATGAGGGTCAGTGCAGTGGCCAGAAGTGCTTTTATTGATTGATAAACAGTAAGGACATAAAAAAGTTTCTTATTCCAGGCATCAGAAAAACAAAAGATTGTACAGTTTGACCACTAGGGGCACTGTTCAGGAGCAGGATTAGGACCCGCTTTGCAGGCCATATTAGTTGAGGGTTATTGTCTCCTTTGAGAAGATTAGCGTTTCACAGCAAAGTTGGTTGAATTGTTTGGAGTTAAAAAATTCTGCTATCTTTTTTCAGATCAAATCATTTTCAGGAACTCGAGGAGTTGACGTTAGCCATAATTTGATGACCATGTCACATACTGCCATATACTGTCATATACTGCCATACATGTCATATGTGATTTAGCCTGTATTTCTCATCTGGGCTGCCCTCTCAAGACAATTCTTTCACAAATTAATTGCAAGGTGAGTAACCAGAATATGGATATTTGACTACTACATGCCCTGTGATGACACAAAATTCCAGCTTGTTCATACTGTTGCTGGTAGAAAGAAAAAGCTGTGAACAGCGCCTCCCTTGAGGTCAGATAATCTTACCATCAAATGGTCCCTGCTCTTTGAATACATTTTCTAGGAGTTGCAGTGTTTTATCAAACCCTTTATTGACATCAGTTTTATCACTTGCATCAAAATAATCATCTTGTCTTGAAAACCACCATCCACACTGATCTGTACAAGAAGAATACCAATAACAATTCATTCTTGCAAGTCAGAATACAATTCTTCTGCTGACACAGCGGTACATTTTGGACGGTGCTGTAAAAAAGCCTGTGGTTTATGACATTGCAATAAATGCACTAACTGTAATTGGAACATTTTATGGACAGTTTGTTACAAATATTGACTTACCTGTGATGCTAAACAAAACTAACAAAGTTATAGACTATGTCCTTTTGATTGTGAAAGAATTGTTCAACATCTCACAGTTTCTTTCATTTCATAACCTTTTATGTTTTAAGTTGTACTCAAGAGGAGTATCAAGTGACTGACTGCATGTACTGTATATGTAAAGCCCACCGGAGAGATTACACCAGCTGCAATTTCTATCAACATTTATCTATCCCAACCACTCCTCCTCTCAAATTCTTAAATTGCATTTGAAATTCCCTTGCTTCAATCAATTGATCTAGAGACAAAGGATCTTTTAAAATATAGAGATAAAATATGTACCATCAGCTTGACTTCCATCTCCAGAGTTGCTAGCGCCCTCTAGTGGTGGCACAACATTTGGTGCTGTGATGAAAACTACAGAAAAAAAAACAAAAAACATTTCAATCCTTTTTATATATGCCAAACATACATAATTCCTAAGAAGACTGTATTTTACTGGAGTCAGAAGTATGCAAAATAATGTATCTATTTAGTTGAATTAAGAATAGTTCACATTTCAAAACAAATACATAAATATAAGATTATATTATATCATGCTACTATGCGCCATTCTGATTGGATAATAACTGTGGTAAAATCCCATTTTACCACGGCTGGCAGTGGTAAAATGGGCCCCTAAACTAGCATATGAATAGTACATACAAGCTGAATGTGTTCGTTCTTATACCAATAAGTTAACACTTCCCCAGAGTAAAGGTGTGTCAGGTATCCAGTACAATAGTTTGGGTTACAGTAGTCCAAATAATTCCACTGATGACCTTGCGATCGAAAGCAACGATCGATCAGTGGCTTCAACATCACTGATAAGGTACAAGTTCTCCCCATGCAACGAGCCGTCTCAGCGTCCTACTCTCGTTACGCGTTGAATCAAGCAACACCGATTTAACTTTTAACCATCAGTCAAGGTGCGTCAGGATTATTTCAAAACTGTACATTTTCAGGTTCAGTCAATGTTCAATTTGTTATCAATATTAAATTAAAGTAGACTGTGTAACGTCGCGTCTCCGACTTACTGTCTCGCGCTTTCTACGATTCAACTGATTCAATGCCGAGACATCTATTTTTAGCAGTGTACAAGATTGTATTGTTCTTATGTAAATATCCAAACAAAATTGTTACTTTCTTTGACCTCTTGCCCCGTTTTCTTTGTTGCTAGTTTTCAATGCGTTTTCGTTATGCATTATATGATGTAAATAAAGTAATTTATCAATGCAATGCAATGCATTGCAATGCAGTGTATGGTTTGTGTTCATGCAGTGTGTGTGGGGGCTACATGAACGTATCCACTCATTAAAATATGCTCGTTCCCGACGATGTATTACCGACGATCTTTTTCTGTACGTGCGAATTCACCTTTTCGGGCATATAAATAACCACAGAATCACATTTAGAAGAAATAGACACATATTTTGATATAATATAATAGCAATAACTCCCTCCGAAGGCGGGTATACACTCGAATTTGGTACAATTCGCTCCATATAGCACTCGCCATTCGGCTCGTGCTATATGTCGCGAATTGTACCAAAATCTCGTGTATACCCGCCTTCGGCGGGGGTTATTGCTTAAATAATAATTTATTCAAATACAATAGGCCACTGGCCTTACAGCTGCACTATGTTCAATAGAAAATACACTGTTTCCAACCCATTGGTTCAACCACACAAACGTAAAAGAATATTGGTATTTTCTCAGTGACCCGGTATGTTGTAGAAGTAGAGTTGTAACCAGGATAGATTGACAGGTGGTGGCTGCTAATTTGCATGGTAATTTAAATATAATTAACATAATAATTTGCATATTGGTGTGCATAGTGATCAGCATATAATATGCATGCCTTCAACACTGGAACATACTCTGACATGTTTATATTTAACATATGCACACTTGGACCTATTGAGATCACCAATTCTCTACATGTGAAAGTATTATAATGATTTTGTCATTAATGTTGGGTTCTTATATAGCGCTTTCCCACATCGTGCTCAAAGCGCTTTACAATTATTACCCCTGGCTCGGATCATTCAAAGATTACTAAAGCTCAAGGATGGTAGAACACTTTTGAAGCACAGTAGAAACCTGTCAAGCATGGTGGACTATGTGGCAAGGACAGTGTTTGCACCGTGATTTCTCTATAGGGGAGAATACACTGAGAAGTTGTATGACTACACCTTCATGGCAAAAATGTGGTTCACAAGCTAAATCAGACAAATGATAGGCTAGTGAAAATAATTATTTCAAACTTACCAAATTCAGCAACTTTCTTCAATATCTTACGCAGTGACCCTGTTCTCTCTCTAAAACTCTGTGCATTCTGTCTGAAAAAAAATGAGAATTTTACCTATTTCAGATTTCGCTATCATTGTATCAAGTGTTTGTGGATGATAAAACAAAAACATACAAAAGATGACAAGAATTTTGACTTTACCAGAATTTAGACAAGAAAATTTTTAACACAATGTAATCTTTAATTTGCTTTGTTTAAATTGCATTTCTTACCTACTTTTTAAAAAAAAACTTCAGTTTTCATTATGCTCTCTACTTGTTGGATCTTTACACATTCTTGATAGAGAACAAGTGTAGCAGTGTGACAGTACAAGCATGGAAGTATAACTGTTAGTGATACTTCCATGGTTCAAGCAAGTACACAGGCTAGTGTCCCATCAATGTACATGTATGTCGATACCTTGTTAATGTTTGTTTTCTTCAGTAACATTGACTCTTGCATCTGACACGTTTACTGACATGTTACTATTTTTCTTTCTGTGTTTAGATTCACATCAACACTGACTGCTAAGAATCACCTATCATCATGTTATAGAAAGTAATCGGTAATTCTCGTCTAACTTCTACATGTAAGTCCATATGTAAAAGATTTGAAAATATTTTCTGACCCATGCACATGACATCTAGATCCCTAATTCCATTCATTAAATATCCACATACCTGTATCCATGGATACACAATATCTACATACCTGTATCCATGGATACACAATATCCACATACCTGTATCCATGGATACACAATATCTACAGGAATAAAAACAACACACAAAAAGACAATTAGTAATAAATATATCGTGCACTGAGAAAAGGGAAATGGGGGAAGGGGAAGCTTTTCCCTTTCCAGCAAAGTTTTGAAGGGAAATCTGAAAGCTGAGAAGATTTTTACATGAAAAAATCTTCAATAATACTAAGTACAGACTCTGTAGAATTGGGGAATTTGAATTTGGTAAAAATATACTCATTGCAACAAAAAATTCAACATTGGGAATGGGAGATCGATGGAAAAAGAGAACTCTCACTATAAACTACAAACATATCTGTGATTTATAAATTGCTGCTAGACAGTGACAAGGCACCATACAATGTATAAATTCACACAGCTAAGGTTTACGTCGGACCACATGCATATCATTGCAGTGGCCTAGTCCATTCAAGCTACTCAGCCTCCTGGGGGAGGGGGGTACTCCCACCTATTGAGTGATATGTATATGTGCTACCCTTTGGGATGGAGTTTTTCACCCTTTGGTCTAAAGTGGTTTTTGGTCAAAATGGGTCTAAAATGGGGTCTGGGGTTGGCAGCAATGGCCGCACACCCCTACCAGACCTGCCAGTGGTACCCCCCCCCCCCTCCAACCCTCCTCAGCCCGGCCAGTCAATAGTCATGCAGTAGTACGTAGTCAATCAACCCCTTCTATTTTGAACCACGTCAACGTTCAACTCGATTCAGTACCTCGGTCAGACAACCAGAAATACTATTGCAATACAGCTTTTACAAATGGGAAGAATGTTATCTTTACATATTTTGTTTAGCCGCTGCGGCATGATGCCATGACGATGCTATACATCAAATTTTCGAACTTTACCTTCAGAAGACACTTCTCCGAAGAGGCCATTTTGGGATCCCTCTTGCCTCGTTTTCGACTCTTAAGATTTGCGCCCCCATCGGTTGACTTGATGGAATGAACTCGATTCTTGCAGTGGAACCAGGCGTCGGACCGAATAAACATCATCGTGATGATCACTGTCACCATAAATCCTGCATCACATTCTTTTATTTTTAATTCTTTGCTTTCTTAAAATCAGACCTCTATCGTGGCAGAAAATTAGCCACTTCTTAAAAAACTCAACAAACAACAACAACAACAACAACAACAACAACAACAACAACGATTAGCATAATGTCTGTGAATCTTCATAGTAAGTAAGTAAGTAATTTGTTTATTATAGTGACATGAAGTATTAAATTACATCTCTTTTATAGTACAATCTACCAAGAAAGTGAACGTGAAACCTCCCATCCCAGTGGACTATATATAGCATAGGGGCGTATATTATTGCTTAGATTTCCGTTTTCTTAGGAAAATATCATACGAATCTTGCTGCTACAAATGTATCGATCTATAGTACTACGTATACTATAAATATCTCTTTCCCTATACAGGTAGGAATATATATTCAAAAGGTTGTTATATTTAGTCTGTAGACCTGGAAAACAACAATCCATGCAATATTACACGCCCCTGTGATATATAGTCAAGTTGATCTCGGCAAACAAACTAACTACGCAACAGCTGTAGTGGTAGGTATTAGTTTGTGAAGTCCTCGAAGGAGCAAGCTTAAATAACAGTCCACCATTTCATTCATTTCATCACATTTCTACCAGCTTAGCATATTAATAACCTCGAAATTCGAGGTTGGGAAGCTCTCAATGGGTCACACTTTAGTATCGGAAGAATTGTAATGTTGAAGTTGTGTGTGCATTGAATTCTGCCAGACCTGTACTATCTATATAAAGCTACAATACCAACACATATACTTTACCTTAATTTTCTTGGTCAATGATGTTTCCCCCTAAACGTAAGACTTTTCACTCATTGATAACATGAAGTACAATCACACACAAAGTTCGTAAAAAGACAAACGAATTTTATTGTTTTAAGCTAAACTTCAAAGCAAACTTAACCTAAAGCAAAATCCGAAAAATGATTACCACAGCCTCATATTTACATGTCTGTACACCAGGCTAAAAGTGCCAATATACATTGTACAACAGGAGACATGCAAACAGTAGTAAGCGGAACTTGCAGTGACAAACAGGGAAGTAAACAAATTAATTGGATTATTTATTATCGCTTGGCACAGCATGTCGGAAGTATGGCAGAGTTCATCATTTGTTAAGAACAGTTCCACATCCTTTTTACATAATAGCTACATTCAGTACAAATTCGTTTGTGAATGTAGCCATAAAACATTTTTTCCCAAATGATGAATATCTGCATACTTCCAACATACTGTGCCATGTGTTATTAATTAATCCAATTCATGTTTGTTTGCTGTCTCTGTTGATTACAAGATTTGCTTGTTACTTGACTATTTCTGTCATTAAAAAGACGTTTTTATTTTTGAAAGGCATGTCAATTTCATTGACATGCAAAGATATAAGTATTCTGGACATATACGTTATAATAACAAATATATATTGACATTTGGCGCCAATGGCACTGCAGTACAACAAATATGTGAATATCATTCACAAAGATATGTTTATGTACAATACAATAATCAAGTCACGTGGTACTTGATGTATGAAGTTCCCTAGAACATATTCCATTATGAATACAAAACTATAAAATACAACCCCATACAGCATACGACCAACTTTAAAGGTGAAAGTGAAGTTAATGTAATGAAAAAGAAAACATAAGCCCAAAATATTGTAGATTTTAGGTGTTTCTAATTTTTGTTCATTATTAAACGTGATAGCTTATATGTTAATTTCTTACAGAAATTGATCACATTCTCAGTTTCATAGTCGAGCACAATATATTTTAATTACACAAACATGTAACAACTTGTTTGTACACGCGCTTAGCACGATAAAAAATTCTAAGAAACTGTTCCTCTATGTTTACATATTATTGATGTAGCCACACTGTAATATGTACTCCTCACTGGCAAACATTTCCACATTATCAAATACAAAACATGTGCACGTGATAGGATCATTGACATGACTACAACATGAAATGAGTTAATTCTTTTCAACACGGTGTAGATAAATCTCTTGTGTAAATAATGGTGATCAATTTCTTGGTATTCAAATAAAATTGTAGTATGTGATAGTCGGAGATGAAAACTTTGGAATTAAGAAGTACCTTAATATGAAACTGTCCTTCTTCAACATTACACACCTACATACATACATACATACATACATACATACATACATACATACATACATACATACATACATACATACATGCATACATACATACATGCATGCATGCATACATACATGCATACATACATGCATACATACACTGATATTTGTTTGAAACATTATCACAATTGTATTGAGCTATCCATCAGTACTTCTACTACACTGTGACAAAACGAGTTGTTATACTTCTAAAGCCTCCCATTTTAACTTTAATGCAAGGAATTTACGACTGTAATAACGAAGGTATAAGTTTCAAACCATACCGTGGACAGTTTCTATCCACTCTTTGTAATCAAAGTTTTCACACAACGAAGACTAAAGTAAGTACTGATTAACATGTGGCATTTTCATAACTTTAATTAACAACCATTTTTCACTCCTTTTCAGCAAAGGAAAAACCCAATTGGTATGAGATATATTTTACTAAATACAGTATACTGTCGTTCACAATAATGTATTCTCTGGTCAGTGTAATTGAAGGACAGAGTACTAAAACTTTTATCAAATATAACACGATATAATTTTTAAAAGTTGTGAGCTTTCGACTGCAAGTTGTCGGTCTTGTTCACGCTATGATAAGTGGTGCTGTTTATTATGGCAACCTCACAAAGTTGGACTGGTGTGTGTTTATTCGACAAACTCTAAAAACAGTGACTTACATCAGATTGCTGATAAAGAAATTCTTATTACTATAAACTCTGACGTCATAAGATTTCGATGTACTTGGATAAACTACATCCACTGGTCATGCCACTGACAAAAATAATTTATTTTCATACGTCGAAAAAAATTTAAAGATTGGATCCAGTTGTAAACTAGTTTGTTACTTTTTGAGTGATAGCTATTGACATTGTTCGATTCAGACTGAATATTGTCGTTGTGGGCGCTGTTTTATGGGACGCCATGATGTCCCAATCGGGACCAAGAAGCTGATTAGCAGATAGATAATAACGATGATGCTTATAATTAAAAAGAAGGCACAACGGAATTTTCGATGTCTTTAACAGCTTATATCCATGATAAATTCTTCATAAATACTTTATAGATACAGTTTCACTTTGGCCCTCTAATTCAAGTTATCATCAATTTCATTAGAGGTTTCCTATGAAACGGCATAATTACGTCCCCCGAGTGACTTAGAACATCAAGATTTGGTAGTAGCCAAGCCCAGGGGCTCCTGCTGGCACAGGGAAGTTTTAGTTATCGTTCAAAATGATATTCGCCACATGAGACATATCAACATAAATTGTACACGCCCAGGTACACGTTCGTGCCCAAATACGTGGATCAATGCAAGGAATCTTGTGGGCGTCATACCCATCTTTCAAATAGTTTGCATGTTCCAAGTGCTTGTATACAGGCATAAAGTACAAATTTAAATGGTGGGGTCCAATAACTCAATTTAAATCCGAATCATTTTTTTCCCTGACGACAAAAAAACTGTTGGTTTTTTTAAGTCAAATATCGTTAAAACTATGAGAATATATATCTCTTGAAAATAAAAAAATAAAGAAATATGTTCGATACCGACCTAACATTTTTAAACGGTATCAAAACGGTACCAAACCATTTCGATGTTTCCCACGTCGGCTGCCCCCAAAACCAATGTGTTCAAAAATGATGCAGTGACAGGCATTCTGTCACACTGTCACTATTGTCACCTGATATCATGGTGCAATCATGGCAGTGGTAAAGTTAACTTACATTAGATAGACTCAGCAAAGGGAGTTACGATACGTTATTAGTCAACCATGAATTCATTTGCCGTATACCCATCACAGCCCGCAGACTAAGATACGAGGTGTCGGTCCGTGTTCTTCAGCCTTGCTGGTAGAACGAAGGGAGAGGGCACCCCAACACGGTGCATAAGTTAAGTCAAGATACCCTAAGGTAGTTATTTATGAATATATTAGTCTCAGTAACACATCCATGTTACTATAACACACCTCCAATGAATTACGAAAACTCGTCGACTTATTTACTCTAATGTCTCCTACTCATGACTTTACAACTCAGTTAACTATATTGAAAATAGATATCCAGCAATGTGTTCTTTTAAAAACATTTGTAAATATATGCAGATTCGAAGGTGAGAACAAGCGCATTTAGCTGTGACCAGCTGCATGACTTATAGTGGTCTGAGATTACGGTGATATTTTTTTTATAAATGGCCATTTATGGCAATCAAACGACTTGCGAAAGAATTCATTTTTCCTGTTGACTAAAACTGAGTGTAGTTGTCATATATTCATTGATCTTGAACTTCTTATAAATCAAAGGTTGTTTCTTGCTGTACGGAGAATTTCATTTGTAATATAAACACCTTCTCAAAAAAATTGTTCCGGCGTCCATTTGAAAATATTTCATTAAAAGAGTTGTTCCAATCGGTCGACGTGGTGTTCTTTGTTGTGAGTACCAAACATCGATCATCCACAGTGCTAGCAGTTCTCTTATATCCCATAATTGCACGGTCTTCCCTTCATTCTAAAATAACACCTCGGAATTTTGAGATTTCAAAAATAGAACAATTTATCACAGATAAAGAGCTTTCTCTTTTGTCTGTGAGTAAATACAGCTACGACGAATCACACCTGAAACTGTGTCCTTGAAGGCGAGCCTCTTTCGCGTAGAGACCCGAAAGATCGCGTCCAATAACACCACAGTAGAGCAAGCGAAGAATGTACTTTTTTTCGGTAGACCAGGAATGAATACCGTTTGCTACAACTCCAGTTTTGGATTGATAATAGTGTATAGGTAGGTTTGTATCGTATCCAAAACCCGTAATGTCCACGTGGTCACAGTAATTCAATGCTAGTTCAAGAGCCACAGCTCCACATGACGGCCTACTCTGTAATGATAAGACAAAGAGGGGTTAGTAGAAAACATCTGGACCAATTGTGACTTGATTGTCACACTTTCATTTTCGAAAAAAAAAATTCTTACAAATTAAATTCACGTAGCCATCATACAAATGTGCGTGCAATTAAAATATTGGTAAATGCAAATAAAAAGCTATGAGAATAAATTTAAGAAGACAATGCATCCAAGATTTCCTGATAATCATATTAAGGATAATTATACACCTGTGACAGTATCCGGCAACCACTTTCCCAAAATAGGTTAATATTACTATCATTTGATTTCTATTCAAAAATGTTGAATGGTGACCTCTAAATGTCTCTCGATTTTTAACTGAGAACGATGGAGCATATATGACAAGTATAGCATGTCACCTTTGTCATAATTGTACCAAGTCTGAGTGGAGTTAGCTAATTCAGGTCAGAGATACAGGTGTAAACGAACGCACGTACACGTACGGAAGCACACACACTCACACACGCGCACATGCATGCATACATACATACATACATACATACATACATACATACATACATACATACATACATACATACACGTACGCATGTAGTGTCCCCTTCGGGCTTTGCTAGTTGGGGATTAACAAACAAAGAGTGTTGGTTTTCCTTGAAAACGAGATAGCGAAAAGTTCTTTAATTTCATTATTTCAACAGTAACTGTCAGCACAAAAGTTTTATTTGTGACATTTTTAATATACTTGTTTGGCAGGATACATGTACATGTAATTTGTCGCCGTCTATTCAGTAAAACAAGTTAACGATAACAAACGATCGATAAATTTATACGTACTTTTGTTTCCAAGTGGCTTCTGGTAACCTCGTGGATGGCTGGATTCAAAAATCGTACTTGTGAGGCGTTCTTCGATATACTACTTGGTACTCCCTTCCAGAAGGACAAATTCAGTTTCCTGGGGTCTTTCTACAGAATAAAGCATATATTGGTGTGTTCAATTATCTCATGGCTCACCAAATATAATGTGTATGTATTCTTTCAAAGGTAGCCTCAACATGCATGACATTTACCAAAATGCCTCGAAAATAGTCACATTGACAAAGTTTCAACAAACCCACACGCCCACACACACACACACACACACACACACACACACGCATGCATGCACGCACGCACGCACGCGCACACACACACACACACACACACATACATACATACATACATACATACATACATACATACATACATACATACATACATACATACAGACTGCATATATGCATGCGTGCGTACGTACACACACACACACACACACACACACACACACACACACACACACACACACACACACACACACACACAGAACTCTACTCGATAAATGGGCATAACCTGTCGTACCTTTTGCAGAATTGCTTCCAACCATTTGACGTCATTTGACGTATAAGCTAAGAACACTATGTCTGAGGCTGGATCGTAAGTATTTAGAGCACTCTCAGGATATATCAAACGGAATGAGGTTTTTTGTCCAACATCCTTCTCATACCTCGCCACAGGTCCAGTGTTCATTCTATAGAAAATATATCCGTTATCATTGAACCTAAGATTTGAAAGTCTACAGTAAAGAAGAGAAGACACACCCCAAACCATGAAAACAATCGTATGTTCATAATATATGTGCGACCTTAGGCCACACTACTGTAAACCTTTTCTATCATTTACAAATGAGGTTTAAATGTAATCTGAGCTGTCCGAAAACTACTACAAACTTCCTTTGTCACTCTTTGAACGCCCTATTGCATGATGAAAATGTATCAGCAGTACAGCGAGTACAAGAACGACCTGAATCATCACCTAGTTTTGCACCTCAGCAGTTTTATTCGGATTTTAATGGAAGTGTACGTGTAAAGCTTATAACACCCCATTGTTCGAAAAGCTTGTTGATGTACATACGTACCGTATGACTATATCATAACTGTCGATCACTTTTCCAAGTCGCTTTCCTAGGCTAACACCACCATTCGCCACTAAAATACAACGACGACAAACTGAACTTGGTTCTCTGCAACGAAAATTAACATTGTGACAATGACATTGATTCCACCATTCCATGTTGACTGACGTGTGATTCAAATAACGGTATACGTGTCTACAATAACTATTGAGCCAAAATTGCGTATTCAATCACAAATCAGGAATATTTTGAAAAAAAGAAAGAACTGACGTAAAGCTGTTTATGTTCACAACACTACAAAACTTTAAATAAGAAAATTTTGTTCCCGTTAATATGAACTTTGTAATTAATGGTCACGTAGTGTATTCTGACACGCCAGTGGTAGAGGAACATCGATTACAGCTTGCCTTTGGTTGACATTTCGGTCAGTATCAAACTAATAACTATGGGCAACCTGAACAATTATAATGGCCGTCATAACTATGGGCAACCTGAAAAATTATAATGGCCGTCATCAATCCAAATTTCGAACTTGTGAAGTTTCATTTCGTGGGCCGCGGAGGTGAGGTCTTGACCTATATAAAGGAACTTCGCTTCTTGAGCTCATGCGTCGTTTGCTCTATATATCCGATTATGTAAGGATGCATAATTATATATTCATAATAATGACAATAGAATTGCAAAGTTTGCCACGGTGACGTGGCGTTCTACTTTCTGACCGAGTGTACCTTGGGGTATACATAGTATAGGTTACTCAGTTAATCATAGAGCACTGCTGCTTTCGTCGATGTCTAAACAATACGAAAAACATCCCTGATTTAAAATTCTACAGAATACCGACAAAGCTCTTTAAGACACGGTGCAATGGTGATGCTACCTCCAATTCGAGCGAGAGCGCTGTATTCTCAATTTCCCGTTTGCACTCTGGAAATGGAATAGCCTATTAGGAAAAAACCAAACACATCAATAGTTGTTGGATGCTTGAGAAGAAAGCAGTTCACCTACCCAAATCTGTCTGGTTTACCAGCTTCAGTTAAAAGGTTCATAATGTTATCGATAGTACTGACTGTAAATGAAATCAAATAACATTGAATTAGCATGGTTTGGCATTCAATTCGATTTGATATGTTTGTCATGGATTGGTCTTTAATTGACAGGTTTAGTCTGATTGGATTGAATCTAATTTAAAGTTGATTTGATAAATTCATATACATTAAATCTGAGTTTCAATTACATGTAATTAGCTGTGATTTAAAGTGGCCATATGGATAATAAATGGGCATTTATTTTGGATTTTGAAATCTTAAGACACTCCAGCATGTTTCATCGACCAAGTCTGTGTTTGTAACTCAATAACTGACAAAAAGCCAACAATTGTGTAAAAAGTTTGTTATTGTACGTACAATAAGAAATATTTTAAACATTTTCATTTTAAGTTTTAGTATATGATGTTTCACATTGTTGTGTTCACAAGTATAAAAACATAGTAGTCTTAGAGGTTTTTGTTATGAATTAAATATTCATTGTTCACCCATGAATAATCATTTCTCCTGACTCCCATGATGGGCCATCAGGTAATGAGGCCCACAGCAAAGATATCCCTGAAGGTACAAGATCAACTTGATGTTTCTCGGAAATCGCAAGTAATTGCAAGTGATGTAAAATCATGAAATGACTCTCCATAACCCATAGTTTATGAAAATGTTTCGTGAAGTGGTGGTGCTCCCCTTTAAGGTTTTCGCAATCTTAATATTTTGATAGTAAATTATCAAATACATGACCCAAACAGGCATTCTGCGGATCAGCGACCATGACAAAATGATTTTGCCAAACATTTCAACGATTCGAGTGGGACGATTCGCGACAATTACTTCATAGATTTGAGGCACAGAACTTCCCATGAACATCTATACAATTCATGGTGCTCCTCTTACGAAATATATTTATAGGATATAAAATATTTACCATCATTTTTTACACCATATGGAAACCCTAATTTCATCATATCTTCAAAACTATTCCAGGTTTTGTAACTTGGTGTCAAGAAAATAGGAGTTTTTAGATCGAACCTAGAAAACAAAGGAAGACCATGAGAAAGAATTCATACACGTAATATTTGCTTCATCAACATACATGTTTCCTATATTTGTTTTCTACATTTTTTACTTGTTTCACACGCTAATACATGTACATATTTTTCAGCACGCTTATCAAACGTTCATCAAGAAACGCTTATTAGCGATGCCGTGGTTTACGACAATAAATCAGGGTTGCAGTTTGAAGACGAGGCTTTCAAAGTCTAAGAGCGCTTGTGACTGTATGTGCTAACATCAGTAGTTAATTAGCCACTAAAAATGTACAAATTATTGCCAGTGAAATCAGTCCAGTGCATATTTTCCTGTGCGACGGTATTGGAAGTATGGATCAATAGAATACTCATAGAGAAACGGTTTTGAACTCCAATGTCTGTCCAATCTTGACTTGAAAGAGTTTATAGTTGGTGCATTTACTACATTGTCAGGTAAGCTGTTCCATGGTTGAAATACTCGATTTGAGAAAAAATGACGTTGAATTTCCAGTGAGGGTGTATTTAGTTTCTTTAATTTATATGGGTGACCTCGAGTAACCTGGCCGGTATCCAACCTCAGTAGTGTAGATGAGAGGTTGTATAGAGTTAATTTGTAAACTTCAATCATGTCACCTCTGACCCGTCTGTAAGTTAACGTCGGAAGTTCAAGTGAACTAAGTCTTTCAGGATATGTCAATTCATGTAGTCCGGGTATTAGTTTAGTGGCACGTCGTTGAACAGACTCGATGGTGTTAATTTGATGAGCCTTGTAGGGTGTCCAAACTGAATGAGCATATTCTAAGTGAGGTCTAATCAATCCACGATATAAGAAGAGAAAGGTGTCTTTGTCCAAAAAGTTGAAGGTTCTACGGATGATCCCCAGAAGTCGATTTGCAGACTGTGTAATCTTAGCAATATGTTGATCAAATGATAGCAATATGTTGATCAATCGTTATGGGCGTGGTTATGTTGCTAGGCGTACTTGCATACAACTTTGAATGTTTAACCACTTGCCTAGTAATCCCCATTGTAATCTTTCCAACAAACATCATCATCTGGCTATTGATATGAGAGTGGCCTTGTTGCTAGGCATATTTGCACACATTTTTGGAATCTTTATTTACTAGCCTTTTCATCTGTGCAATATATACCTTCATTTGGCTGTTGCTATGGGCGTGGTCTGTTGCTAGGCACATTTGCACACATTTTTAAAATCATTATTCACTTGCCTACCCATCCCTGTTGTTATCGTTGTAATATACATAGCCATTTCACTGTTGCTAAGGGTGTGATCATGGTTGCTAGGGCAAGTTGTGGCAAGTTGTTTTGAGCAATAACCGCAGAATAACACCTCCAGGAACATACCAAATTTCTTCCCCATTCACTATAGTTTTCGAGATATATGTTTTTGACCAAAATTGAGATCTTTAGACTTAATTTGCATATCACTGACAGGATCATCATGTCGTGAACAGAGAGGTTTAGATACACGTTAGTATGCGTACGCGCACGGGAGCATTATCGTGCAGGCGTACACGTAATGACGCGTACAGAGTTGTGTTTAGCTACGCGTTCAGAACTCAAACTTGAAAGACATTGGAATGTGCACGCCCGCGTTGGCATCTTCTGTCTCGTAGGCCAAACACAGGACATTGTTTTCCAAACTTGTCTGTACTTTAGACATTTTTCATTCAACTACCCAAGGGAAAAACGCAACAATTAGTTTTGTTAAATTTCCGAACTTTAACATAAAAATATTACGACATGTAATACAAGAAAAATGACAAATACTTAACACGTATTTACAGTTCCGTGTAGACCACCCTTTTGACGCATTGTCTGATACATAACACAGACGAGTCGGTTGCTTCGAATCATGTGACTATGACGCTACACGTATAGAACACACGTAAATACGCGCATCTAATCCTCTCTATTACCTCTTCTGCATATTCCCAGATGTATCCCCATTTAATTTCAGCCTAATCTGCTCAGTATTTTTTGAATTAAAGATTCTTGACCATAAAGACAGCAAGCATATCACTGATGACATCATGTCATGAACAATTCTCAATATACACACCCCAACTGTCAGACTAATCTGCCCAGTAGTTTTTGAGTTTAATTTATTTTACCAAAAATGACCTAACTTAAGTCACACACCTGTGATGCGATCATTTTGCATGGAACAATTTCCCAACTAGATACCAAAAGTAATGTCCCCACCAGATACCAAGGCAATCGGTCTGGCAGTTTTTCAGTTTAAGTCACACATAGACACACGCGCGCGCAGGCACGCACGCAGACAGACAGACAGACAGACAGACAGACAGACAGACAGACAGACAGACAGACAGACAGACAGACAGATGGATGGACGGTCAGACAGACAGACAGACATCACACCATGCCTAGAGCACTACTGAACCTTATTGTGCTAAAAATGTAGCTTTGATGACAGGACAATGTAGGATTAGGACTGTGGTTTAACTGACATGCAAACCATCTAATACGGCAACATTTTAACATGATATACAAAGTTAACGTTGCGTATGTCTCACTTGATAATCATACGCCGGCGGTAGACAAACTATGCTAGCGCTATAAACTAATGGTAATTTGTAAACCTGCTTTAAGAGTTCACAATATACAAGGCCAGTGAATAGTCTGCATGCGGAATCAATCATTCCCTTTAAATTTTAATACAAACATATTCATCACCCCTGCATTAATTTTGTGCATTGGACCCCTAAGTGTCAATCAATCACGATTATGTTCTCAAACGTAATTATATTTTCAAATTTTCAATGACGTCATACAGCATGTGCAGTTCATTCTCGCAAGCCAGAGTCAGCGTTGGCTGATAAGACTCGCCGTAGAGGGTGATGTATGACGATGGAGCAGTTTTGCAAATATCATAGTAGTGTACACGACGCATAATATTAATTTCCAATTTGCATTTTTTGTTCGAAAGAATGGTTTTATGAAATATCGACCAGAGATACTTTGGCGAAAAAAAGAACATGGTAATATAATAGAAGTACATTCTTACTACTTTTACCTTTTTGTATGTTGAAAAAAATGTTATGGTCGGCAGCTTAAACTAGGGTAGGTTGTGTTATCGGTAACTCATAATTTCTAAGAGAAGATTGCTGTAAATATAAATGTACGACTCGAAATACCATTTTTCACTTGTGCGTAACAACTCCTTCTTACAATAGGCATGAACGCGAAGTCAAACTGTTTCTGTTACAGTCCAGGTGAGAGTTAAAGAAAAAAAAAGAGGTTATACACATATTGACGATGTTAAACAGTCACTCACGATGGTATTATTTTCTGGATTTCTTTTTGTACATGTCCCTTTATACACTGCTGTGGTGGCGGCACCGTGGCTAATGTTGTACGTGATGATGATGGTGGTGGTGATGGTGATGGTTGTGATGATATATTCACTGCTGACATATGTACAGTGTGATTTTCATTATTCCTGGAACACAAAACGACAAATATGGGTAACAGTAACGGCCACATATATAAATGGGTAGTTGTATATAGTTGAAACAAGTACAAGAAATAGTCACGGGTACAATTAGGTGTGACATGACAGTTTAACACGGAAGAAGATCGCAGAAGTGTACCAAGGGACATCATAGTGTAAACAGCATATGTATTGAGAGAGAGAGAGAGAGAGAGAGAGAGAGAGAGAGAGAGAGAGAGAGAGAGAGAGAGAGAGAGAGAGAGAGAGAGAGAGAGAGATAGAGAGAGAGGGGGGGTCGGCAATTTGTAATGATATGTCTGTACTCAGTATTGCATATACAAGTACTAGTCGCAATATACTATGGTATAGCGTGTCACACTCTCACATCCAACAAGTGGTCGTCTAATGGTAGAGTCGACGACCTACAGTACGTATTTAAATCGAATTGAATCAATTCTCTTCTCGGGGGTTTAATCGATGAAAGCACTCGACAACTCAGTAACACAGGAAATAGAGAAAAGGGGACGGCGACGTGTCACTGTGATAGAAGTAGACTGTGTTTACAATATAATATACTTACATACGCAGTATAATCTAGATGAAGGTAAGAAGAGCAGAATTGTTTGGCTCATAACAGTATACATGTACATGAACAATTTGAATAATCAAAGTATAGTGAAAATTCCCTATATTGTTTAAATATACATGGACTAAATTGACATTTTTAACGTAATACGTGGAAAACAAAACGTAAATGACTGCGTACGATGGAGACTTCGGTTTCAGTCATAAATAAATAAATAAATAAATAAATACGATTACGGATTACAAAAAAAATATCCTTGGTCTAGATCACAGAATGAAATACCTAATATAATATAGTACTTAACAAATGACAGACAGACAGACAGACAGACAGACAGACAGACACTTTGCCATGCCTATAGCAGTACTGAACCTTATCAGTTCAGTTGTGCTAATAAAAATGTCGAAAGATTGCAGTGAAAATAATCAGATTTATAGCCTCCTTATAGAACGAGCACAATTTACAAGTCATGTAAATTTTCTCGAATACGTGCAGAGGTTTGATTGTGTTTGAAAATGTGGCAACACGTTAATATATTATGCCAAGCACGATTTATTCTCGAAGGTCCTAACAGCAGTCGTTTCGTGAAAAGTTAAATAGATTTTCACTTACATTTGTCTCACGAAAGTTGAATTCGTAGATAAGACATTTTTCGCCGACACATTACTGTCCAAATTATATATGCGATTGCTATGCACTCCGATAATATGTATATATTTTGAGTAGGCAGTTCCGCCAGTGTTGTAAAGTAAGGCACATAGAATTGTCGGTATGATTAAAATCGCTACAGTAAGAAAGAACTTCTTTGTGGTTAACATATTCCGTCTGGATGTGTTATTACAAGGTGAATGTGTAGATACACTGGATTTCTCTGCACCTGGTGACAGAAAATTATCAGTGAAAGTGTTATTTATCCCTGGAGTCAAGTCTTCCCACAATGTTACATGTAAAGGCGGCGACAAACCAGAACAAACTCACTAAATACACCCAACGCTTTATCTTTGGCGTGTGAGGGTGAACATGTAAATTAGTAACTGTTTACATAGACACGCTGAATTACATGTACTTTGTTTGTAAGTGTCGATGTACTTTTAGAAATATAATACACTGAGCCTGATATTAGGGAATAGAGAAAGGGCGGGAAAATGGGGGGGGGGTCACATTTTACAAATCAATTTTCTAGGGAGGCCATATTTACGACAATTACGGAAACGATACAGGAGGTCACGTTTTACTATAGCTTTGCATTGTTTTTTATTTTGGCATCCATCCATAGCCACCCATCCCCAACGCTGCCAGGTCCCACCACTGTCACTCTTGTACTCTGTACTATGCTATAAGAACATACGAATGAAATCGTTCCTTGGTGATAAAAAAAATCCTATAATTGTGACATATCTGATCTATTGAGCAAGTTTTTACAATTTCTATACAATAGCTCATGGGGTGTACGTAACAGGGCGGGTGGAAATACGCGTCATGCCTGTCTAAACAGAAGATAGACAGTTAACAGAAATCAGCCAGACTGTAGCTATCCTAACCGTTCTCAAACTTATTGGTATAATTTGACAAGGTATGGACAGGTGAATAAGCATACATACCATGTGATGATCAGCTATAGTTGTGGCCACACATCGTGCCAGTAGAGTTTCTTCAATCTGCTAGGTATATTAATTGCCATGTACGTTGTAGATAACTGGAAGATGATTAATGCACATGTTTTACTTATGGAAATGTGAATTCGAATGATGTAAGGGAACGAGCAGAATTTATGGCAGGGGGGTCTGAGGAGAAAATATTTTGATAAAAATTTACCATCTACCCGTAAGGGGAGGTTATGTTATACTTCTGTCTGTCTGTCTGTCTGTCTATCTGTCTGTCTGTCCGTCCGTCCGTCTGTCTGTGTAAGTATGTATGTCTGTCTGTCTGTCTGTCTGTCTGCCTGCCTGTATGTCTGTCTGTGAACACAATATCTCAAAAACTACTGCATCGATTCTAACGAAACTTACAACACATCTTAGATGTGTAGTAAGTTTCATTCTTCCATATGGTAATGACATGAACAAATTTGATTCTTTTAAACATCCGATGAACATTAATTAAACATTTTCATAATTAATGGTTATTTAAGCAATAAACCACCCCCTGGGAATGGTATACCTAGAGGTTTTGACCAGTGAACGAAATATATGCACGAGCGATAGCGAGTGCATATATTGAGTTCACTGGTCAAAACCGAGTGGCATACCATTCCCAGGGGTGGTTTATCGCTATTATATTATACCAGTATATTGAAAATATCGGAAACAAGATAAGACGCGATGTTTTCATTTGCGTCCCCATCCCTTCACGGACTGCAACGTTCATAGACGAACAGTTAACATCAAAATTTGGATGCGTGCCAACTGTGCATTATCTCTCGATTTGCGCCATCAATATACTGGTATAATATAATACTAATTAGGCAACATCTTACGAATATACACTTCAAATTCAATATGATTTGGTGCATGCCTTAAACATAACAAAAGCGCATATGTTTGTTGATGTAGCTTATGTTTTTAATTAATGATTTGCATAATTAATAATTTGCAGTAATTAAGCTATATCTGAAGAATGCCCACTTCAAATTCTACAACGTTTGGTTTGTTTTAATGAGTAATGTGCAAAATCAATGATCTTCAGTAATTAGGTTATATCTATAATCTTATGAATGTAAGCTTCAAATTTCACATAATTTGGTACTTATATCAACCATAACAATGTGCATATGACCCATGAATTTTTGTTGACATAGCTTGTATTTTATACAGCTAGCATATTAATATTTTTTCATTCTGTTTTCCTTGTCGCACACTAACAGGCTTACATTTTGTTGTCAAAAAATAATACAAACTGCTTTGTGTTATTTTCAGCGTCAATAAATATAATATTTCATTTAAAATGTAGAAAACCGCGAATTAACATTCCACAAACCACAACTTCCTTATTTTACCTTTATAAACTGTTAATCAGGGGCGTGAGTGGTCTTTCACCTAGGGGTCATACTAGTATTAGGCCTATAGCAGAATAATATATACTTCACATGTGTTACACTTCGTCACTGCCTACAGTGACAGATTTCAACTCTCTCAGGCATCTACGTCTATTGTCGTATAAATTTGCAAACAGTTTTCGGTTTCATTCTTTTCCACAAGTAATTAAGACAATTTTTTTTCAACGGTCATATAACATTCTTTTAATATTTTCCACAAAGAGAAAAAACAAACGACACAAAAAGATGGAACTAGAGGTAAAATAAAGACATCTAGCCGCTTTCACCACATCAGATTTTAATCAGACTGCACTACAAGATACTCATTGTTGCTCTTATGTGGTGACAACTAAATCTGTAAAGTAAAGAAGTGATTATGTCGTTTCTATCAAGTGTATTGTGCGCACAACGATGCGCAATGCGCGGACGTCATTAACATTTCAATAATGCCCTACCGGTATACCTGATGTTTCTTAGCAACCTCATCGAACTTCGTTGGTCGATATTTACATCAGAAATCCAGCTACGTGAGCAACGCAGTGCTGCTTATCTAAGAGTGTGATATATCATCATGTCTGTATTTTTTTGTCATTGTAACGTCTACAAACTCAATCATCATTCAATCATCATTCAATATTTTGCTTTATAAATAATGTATTTGCAATATGTGTTTTATGCCGAATCCGTGTTTTACACAAATTCAAGTGTTTTACGACATACTCATGTTTTAAAACAAATCCGTGAGTTTTACGTCAACCCCGTGTGTTTTACGAAAGTCCAATTTCCTCTTTGTATCGACAGCACCGCCACTGGTGAACATCGGTCACGTTGTCCTATTTACCTGCTACTGCTTACTTACTCATGGAACAGTAACTGAATTTCTCCACGACCATCCTTTAAAACTGCGGTTCATCTCAACTTCAAAAGCAATGGACGACTGAAAGGGTTCGTACATAAATACTGTGATTTGTTTTATGTCTGTCAGCTTGAACGTTTAAAACTGAACGTTGTATTATTCCCAAAAGCTCCATTCGTATGTTTCATCTCGGCGCATAACAGAGTATAATTATCTGGATGATTATGATGCAGGGGTATTAAAGAGTGCGAGTATTGGCGGTGTGTTTCGACGCGTTTGGCGTGTCTGTATTTACATGTATGTATCGTTTTAAACGTTTATTACTCATTTACTGTACAAAAGGTGGGTGACACAGACAATACGTGTAATTGTACGTCACAGACTAAGGTTGATGACGTCATAGGGTATGAGTCAAAGGGTGACATCAACTCATATGATAGTACGCTTAGGCGTAATGAAAAAAATTGTGTGGTTCCGGCTACATTCAATTGTAGAATAGGTAGGTCGATTTTTTATTTTATTTTTTTCTAATATTTTTTTTTCATATGTGAGTCTCTGGTTCAGGTAGTCATGTTTTCCGTTATTTTCTATATGGTTTCTGTGTTATTGGTTTCTTCTCATCAGATGTACAGCCATTATAGATTGGAAGAACAGTTTTATATTATCTTTTTAAGTTGATGTCAGTTTTCACATCCACTATTTCTTGAGAGACTTCACAATTTTCGCGATTTTATTTCAAATTATTTTTTTTCTCGAATACGTAAAAAAAAATGTTTAGGGTTGGTAGTGAAAAACTATGTGGGGTCGGTTAACAGGAACTAAATATTTGTTGAGGCCTCAGAAGGACTGAAGCATTTGATGCTAAGCTTTAGAGCATTTTTTGACAGTCAAGACGAAATTAAAGACCTACCGAATAGCCTAATGGACAGTCACTTGACACTGATTCATTCATGCGTCACGTCACCTCACGTCACGTCACGTCGTACAATAATCTATAGGAATAGTCTGTTTCTGGCACCAAGAATTGTAATATTTAAATTTATAAATGATGTGGTGATGGTGATGGTGGTGTTCTTCTGTTATTTTTTCATAAGTTCCAATGTGATTGAAACTATTTATACTTTGTAGTATGTAGACACAGCTAATTTGCATTGTAACAAAATATCGTTAACAAAAACTGGGTCCTACTATAATGACATATATATTAGCCTATTTGTGCAGCTGAGGTGGTCTCAGTAATATAACACCATTCCAGCCCAGACTTGAGATTTGACTATCGGCCCATAACTGTTCGTTCACAAATCGTACAAACACAATTACCAAGCCAGACAACCAAGTATGTAAGGTTACCCTATTACGACGAAATCATCATTCTCTGCCTACGTACATTTCGGGGGGAAAATACATAAACAAGTAAGTGTAGCCTTGGCATTGTCGTTAAATGTCATTATTATAGCAAATACTTCATTTAGTCCTCCTGTAAAAGTCACAAGAGGGGGGCATGATCATGAGCGTGTCACTAATGTAATGGCACTTTCATGCATGGTAGTAGCACCGGAAATTCATACTGTTACAACTGCCGACATCAGACCGTTGACGAACGGAACCTGTGACAAACAAGGAAAGTAAACAACTGAGTTGGATTATTCACACTTGGCACAGCATGTTGGCAGTACCACAGAGACTATTAAACTTGGGGTATTGTGGCCCAAAACTGAAGTTATATGTGAAGTGTTCATTATTATTTGGCTATATCCCCACTGAAATATAACTGAATGTGGGAGAAAAAGTTGGCCTTATCTTTCTGGATTGAATAAAACATTGAAGTCATGCATAAATTTGCATAGTTAATGAATACGCCACAAAACCACTTATTTGAATGTTATACATACAGGTCCTATATGATGTCAGGTAAAATGTAAGATTACATTTTTACAGTTCTTTTCCCCGAGACAAGCCAATGCTATAAAATATCAGTGAGGCTGATCACAAGTTTCAAGTTGAAATAGACACTAACAAGCGACCTATCGGTCAGAAAAGCTCTGCTGTTTTTTTTGGTTGTTGTCGTTTTTGTTTTGTTTTTTTTGTTTTGTTTTTTGGGGGTTTTTTTTTTGGGGGGGGTCTTTTTTTGTTCTTTTTTGGGGGGGGTTGTAACTTGTACACGTTATGTGTAGAAGTGGTTCCTTCTGTTGTTGCTCAGCTCTTAAACTATGCAGTTTTGCTTCAGCAAAGTAATGAAGTGTTTAGTGGTTTCATATGATGACTCTAATGCACTATAGAACACGTTTCACACAGAAAGTTGATAAAATATTGTATTTATATAATATAACCACCATTTTACAAAAACAAAAATTTACCCCTAATTTGCATATCAATAACCCAATCAACTTGTCTTGAACAAACTTATACATGTATCTGCACATCCCAAGACACCTAACACAACACATTTCAACACAATTAGCCCAGTGGTTTTAGAGAAGATTTTTGAAGCATTTTTTGCCAAAGCTTATATTTTTAGACCTAATTTTGCATAACAATAACCCATTCAACTTGTCTTCAAAAACTTTAACACAAATAAATTTCAACTTAACTGGTCCAGTAGTTTTGGAGAAGAAGACTTTTAAAGTATTTTAACTTAGGGAAGGCATTCAGTTTAAATCTGGTATATTTTGGTTTTGAATTTCAAAATAAAACTACTAACTTTCAAACTTGACATTGTCAATGTACAGTGCATGCACTTTAAAAAGAAAAATGGAACATAGAGAATAAAGAATACAGAAACACATTGTCAAAGGTTTTAATATTCAAGATTCAAATATTGATAAAATTATTTTAGTAGTCAACAAAAAATAAATATACATCAGTTAAAACTTGGAACCATTAAAGTAATTCAAAGCCCATGTATACCTATGTATATAATGTTGCATGCAATGTTATATCTTTCATTAAAACTAATACTATAATAAACTCACTATTGTTTTCAAATAAATTCTGTATCAGTGACACCATAAACAGATTGTCAAAACAAACCGATCTTTATCCATTTGCAAACTCTGACAGGGTCAAAGGGTGAAAACAGCCATCTTAAATGTTCGCACTCCATGTGAAGTTGAACTGTATGTTACAATGTCAACCTACAGGCTACATGGAATCATAGTCTGTCTATGATTGAATATATGATCACGCCATACGACAGGAATCTTGTCCTTTGTGACAATTTGATTCAAATTAAACAATTAAGTAAACATTCCTACACCCAAAACAGTGTTGCAACTCAACCTACAAAACTTAGTTCGAGATCTCTTGGAAAAACAAAGGTTAATTCGAGGGTATTCCCTTTATGCTGTCATCAAATTACAATACACTGAGTGCCTCATGATCACGCGATCTATGATGAGAAATCCTTGAGATATGTTGATTCAAATTAAATGAAAATTCCTACACTCTGAACAGTGTTATGACTCAACCTACCAAACTTTGTTCTAGATCTCTTTGAAAAACCAAATATTTCTAGGGTATTTACATGATTAACTTTAGGTTTCAAGGAGGACGCCATTTTGGCAGGTGTTCAGATTTGTGCTGAAGTCCGCAACCCTATTTCCAATAGACGCTTCTCGTTGAGGGCGCACGATGTGTAGAATACTATAGCACATTATATTACTTGTTGTCTGCCCTTAATGGTGTCCTTTGAAAAGTGGCTGCTTACTTCATTCAGTCTCAGACCACTAACGAACAGACTAGAAACACCTTTTGCATTAGGTGTGAATGGGGCTCTTAATCCCTCTCCCTACTGTCACACTCACCCTTCAAGCATGCCTTTTGTTTTAGACTCTCCGAAAACTGTCGAACGTTGTGCAAAATGATACTTCAGGTCTTTACGTTTTTTTTTGCAATTCACTAGACCAGTTTCTATCGGAAAAGGTCAAAGGTTAGTAAGTGTAGTCTATGACTGGAAATTCTGTGCTCCTCTACAGCATTCATATACATTACACGTTATTATGTTGTTGCATTTCCACATGATCTTAGTTTCAAAAGACAGAGGTGGAGTTCGGGTAGACATATCATATTATTATTGTGTTTATATTAACACAACATCTTGTAGTCAGTCTCCCTAAACTTGACATTTCATCAGATCACTACGGCTCGCTTCTTGGAAATGCACCGTATAAGATAATAGATGGCACTGTACATGCCAGGGAACTTGATTTGGCCATAATACCCCAATGGGCCACAATACCCTAAGTTAGCTGTATGGTCTCTTTACATAATAGATAATAATTCACAAACAAAATATTAGAAGTTCCCCAGCTGGCATTTCAAACGTGAAAAGATAACACAGCGTATGGCAACACCATACATGGTGTCCGTTCTATGTTACACATGTAAAACAAATTGAAAATATTGAAAATGTACAGAGGAGGGCGACTAAACAAGTATCAGGTCTCTCCAATTTGCCTCTTTATCCAGAAAGACTTCAGTTGCTTAAGATCCCCTCATTAGCTTATCGTCATGTAAGAGGTGACATGTTTGAAATGTTCAAAATTTTGAAGGGAATATATGACCCAGACATTTCAAATTTTGTACAGCTGCGACCTGACTCGAGTACCAGAGGTCATCAGTTTAAGATTTATTAAACACTGTCTCATCTGAATTTAAGAACATTTGTAAAGAGATCATAGTTGAGATATGGAACAAATTGCCAGCCAATGTGGTATCATCATCAACTGTACGCATGTTTGAAAGTCGTCTAGATAAGCTATAGGAAAACCAACCCTTGTATTATGATTATAAGGAAAACACAGGTTATATTGATATTTCACTATATAGAGACTGTAGTACATAGGAACATCATGTCTAAGTTGGCACAGAGCTGACAGTATAGGCCAGACAGGCCTAAAGTCAGAAAGAATCTATGAATCTATGAATAAAGTTTATTATTACTTTCGACACAAGACCGTAGCCGAATGGAACCTGTTACAAACAGCGAAAGTAATATCCCAGGGAACTTGATTTGGCCATAATACACGAAGTTACCTGATATTTTATTACATCATTTGATATTAAAGAACAGATTTATGACCTCTTTTCATAATAGATCACATTCACGAACTAGTTCCCTTGACATTTCGTGCATAAGAGATCATTGGGGTATTGTGGCCCAAAACTGAAGTTATATGTGAAGTGTTCATTATTATTTGGCTATATCCCCACTGAAATATAACTGAATGTGGGAGAAAAAGTTGGCCTTATCTTTCTGGATTGAATAAAACATTGAAGTCATGCATAAATTTGCATAGTTAATGAATACGCCACAAAACCACTTATTTGAATGTTATACATACAGGTCCTATATGATGTCAGGTAAAGACTTGTATTACATTCAATCATTTAATAAGAACAGTTTTATGGCCACTTTTTCAGTTCCCTTGGCATTTCATGTACACATAGAGAGGCCATAAAACTGCTCTTATCAAACCATGGTGTGTAATACAAGTCTATGTACTGCCAGTATGCTGTGTCAAGCGTTACTATAAATCCAATTCACTTGATGTTTACATTCCCTGTTAATAATAGGTTCCACGGTCTGATGCCAGCAGTTGTATACTAGTATATTGGAACCAGTGATTAATTGCTGGACATGAGAACAAAAGTTGGTAAACAAATTGCAAAGAATGTGGCAGTTTGGCACTGAGGTCACTCAAAGTCGTCCTCACTAAGTGTACACGATGAAAGCTCCTACACAGTAAAATGGCGAACCACTGCGTAAGAGGGCACAGATGCAAGTTTGGAAGAAAAACGTCAAAAAATGGAAACAACAAATGAATTGACACAAGACTAACATCATTACAAAAAGACCATTCCCTAAGGTACAGGTCAGACTACTATTGATTTCGCCCAAAATGCAGTTGCAAACATCGAAGCGCTCTTTGCCACATCACAAATCATCGCTGTAAGGAAAGGATGACGCATTCCTTTCCCACCATGAAGTGTATAGAGGTTACGACCACTATGGGAAGAAATGTTTGATTGAACTTCTGAGGACCTGCAATACATTCCAAGACACAAGAGATCCGATAGTTTCTAGTTTTAAGCCCATACCTGTGGCTGTGTCTCGAACGAGTTTTCATTTGTCCATTTTTTTTACAAAATGTAGTTTGCCTAAAAAGAAACATTGCTGTGGAGAGGCTAAGCTTAATTTTGTATCGCGGTACACCATTATAAATTTCGATTCTTCCAAAGTGCCCCTACTTTGCACGATTTCAACATGCACGTGAAGTTTTATTTGAACTCAAGCCAGACGAACATCGGCCACAAATACGCAAACTCACATGCGGAGCGAAGTATGAGGATTAGAAAGTAGAAATGCCGGATAAAAACGTCCTGTGCAATGTGTGGCAGTTAGAACCAGAGCCTGTAATAGGACATTTTATTTGACATGATCCACAGTCTAGGATATCTAACTACAAAACATGTAAGCAATAGTATTACATTTGTAGTAAACTAAACTAGGAATACAATTTATTACACTGTAAATATAACTGCATGGTATTTCGAATACGGTAACGTACTATCTACATAATGAACTGACCTTACTTACTACAGTGTGACAGTAGGGGATCCATTACGCTCCTAATGCTAATGTACTAATAAGACGGCTAACGCAAAGTGGGAAAAAATGAACGTTAGCGACAAGGACCCCAATGTGCATAGCATTTACTCTTGATGCCAAAATATCCTCAATTTATCGAAAGTTTAGTTTGAGGTCTTAGATTCATCATGGTGGAACTTTTTTATTGTGTGATATGGTAACTATACATTTTACTTACCTGTTAGTGTTACAGTCCATTTAGTTATCCTTCATGTGTGATAGGAGAGTTCACACTGCGATTTGATCCTTAATTGCCGGACTTGGGTGTACGGGTAGAAGTTATGAAAAATACCGTAGGTAGTGAGACACTTCCACGAGTACAAATCAAAACATACCACGTAGACGTGATACATGCGTACCCAAGTTTGACCTGAAAGTAAAATTAGGGAGTGGTCAGTAAGTACATACGGTGGGTTAGACTATTCAGGGAAAAGCTTACATTCCGTGTATACATGGACTATAGAAATATAATATCTTATATGGTAGTCGACATTTCCTATCAGTTTTAGCAATTTAAAACTTGCAGGTCACGTAGAACATGTAGGCTCCTTGTTGGCTGTATCTCAGCTAATGTGTATCTTATATCTCTATTGTACGCTGGCTTATCTTTGAATAAACAAATGTGTCCAGTTCAAAATTGTAACTTTAAAAATTCTTTGTGTGGGAAAGTACAAAAGAAGTTCAAATGCACTGTGCATTAACAGTAGTCTTGAAAGTCTCCTTCATTCGAAGATAGCAAGTCGCAATAATGTCAGAGAGTGAAACTCAAAAAAAAAAAGACGGAAAAAGTCGTTCAACGTGAGGTCGTCTGTTGCATGCAGTGACTCAGAAGATGCACTCGACCAGATTTACATCTTGTTCCTTATATTAAAACATTTACTGATAAAACGGCAGACCTCTTTTTGGAATATTTGGTGGCCCTGAAAAACTATTAAACTAGGTACGCAATTTAAGATCCACTTTCAATAATTGTGTTCGCATTGTCTTTGGTTAAAATGTTGTTTGATATAATTATCTCATTACACACTGACACTAGCGTTATTACGCAATTCATTTTGAAGCGACAACTTGCTATGGAAAGAATGGCCCTGAATTTCGACATCAAAATCCAAACTTCAATTATTTCCATTGATAATGACAAGGAGAATTCACAGATTTCACCTTTTCACCTCATAAAGTGTTGGGTGTAGGGTAAAGAAAATGATTATTTTGTTGTGTTACTTATTTGAGAAAGCACCATCCAATGTTTTTTTATTTAAAAGTGTTTGTTTTTTACATTAGGCCAGGTAAAATGAAAAAGCTGTTCAACCTACCCATATATTTTTTTGGTGATGGGCAATATATTCTCATGCGGGCTTCGCATTTGTTTCGAAATTAAGGATATTTCTTTATAGTACATGTAACAATATACATTTGAGTCTATTCCAAATTATATAATATCTTATACAGTGGTTTACTTGGCTCTGCTGATGCATACAAGCATGAATTGAGATTAAATTAAACTGTTGCATATCCAATGTGAACTGAAAAGAATTGAGCAAAGGTTTACGACCATGGGAGTGGGCTGAACAGTCATAGGGCCATCAAAGTCTGAAAGTCTTGAAATGTTTTGCTCTTTATTCGGGATTTTTTGGAACCAAATTAAACTTCAAGAGAAGTCATTTACCAAGTGCACATCCGCAAAATATCTTTCAGCTTTGCCACAACAAAATACACTTCCAGATAATATGTAATGTATAGCATAATTGTTTCAATTCTGGTATTTTATTACCATATTCAAGTATTGTAAGACTTTAAATTATGTCTAATATGGTTTGATATTTTATGCCTCTAAATGGCCTCCTACACTGTCTTATTTTCATTTTTTCACCTTTGGAGTAGTCTCTCCAATCAGTAGCAGTCAAGGTGATAATTGTCTTTCTCCCAAAACAAGATGGATGGTGTCTGGCTAAGTACCTCCCTGTATAGGTTAGAGCTAATTAGAGACATCTCCGTATGCGTGTGAAATCCACATCCCGTGGAAAGTAATCTCATTAGAGTATTATTGTTGTTGGCTATCTGTTACTTTAATGTATCATATTGTACCATATGGAGAGTGAGAGGAGCAACAACATTTGTTTAACAGTAAATTGTGTACATTTCCTAACTGTAGCTATGCAGACAAATTACAAGAGATAGCATCAAGACGACTGAATAAGTTCTATCTAAACTCGACCTGAAATATTTTGCTATCATTATAATGGTTTGTTTTATCCTTGTCAAGCATTGTGAAAAAATGAAATTCTACCTACCTACCCAATGTGATGGGTTAGGTTGCCCGTTGACCAGCTTTTTTATTTTTTCTAGCCTTACATATGATATTTAATTGCGTATGCTAAAATAGATATTATGTAAATTGTATGCAAATTCATGTAAATTAGTCATTTTTCTAAGTTTTAAATACACGATTGCACCAAGACAAAGTTCTGCCCCCACTGGCAATTTGGTCAGGCTACGGCCCTGTACATACATACATTTACATACATACATACATACATACATACATACATACATACATACATACATACATACATACATACATACATACAAAATGTACATACATACACCAACTATCAGGTATGATATCGCATCGATTAAACTTCTTGATTTCAGTTATGTGGAATTTCTTTCGCCCCTAAAACACGTATGTGAACAGGAAATATATGTAATGGTGACGTGACATGTGTATACCGTGAACTTTCATAATACAAATAGTACCTTGCCGTGTTCACATCGAGTTACAGATTACTTACATTCTATCTCTGGCTCTCTGATTGATACATCCTTGAATAAACCAATAAGAAACATCACACACTACACTCTCAGATAGCAAGATTGAAAGAATACACTTTCTACATTTGTCTTAGTGAAATGAAATATAACATGACACCATGCAGATATCAAACGGAGACATCAAAACATTGGCGTCCGCGTGTCTGTGTCTAGTTGTAGGACATTCAATTGGTTGATTACATTCACACTAAAATCAGCAAGAAATTGGCCAGAAATCTTAGAGTCTGTAGAATGTGCACTTTCCCAGTATTTATTTGTGCATAATTATGTCAGTGGCCTGCAATGGTCTTGAGTTTATAAAGAACACGTCCTCCTTGTTATTGCTCATATTAATCGTTAAAAAATGCCAGTTGAAATATATTGACCTTATTCTGAAAATTCAACGACAAGAAATTGATGAGAAATCTCGACTAACAACTGTTATTCCACAAAAGCATAACCCTACACGAAAGGGTACATAATGAAACACAGAATATTCCAACAGATAATGTGTTTACCTGTTTGTGTCGATTTGTAAAGAACTTTCTAGACATTTAAGAGGACTTGTTTATCGTCGCAAAACCTATCAGGATATCCCGTGGTTGGTCACACTGCATATTCATGATCCGTTTTGGAAAACTGCTATCCACAATCATATTTAGTAAACCATCAGGTGAGAAGTCATATTTACGCCACAGTTCGAGGCCACGCTCTAAGTGTTTGCGTCAATATAATGTGAACACATAACCCAGTCCCTCTTGTTGAACATAATCGAGACATTCGTCTGTATGCAATGGTGAACACTTATCATGTCGTTATAAAAGCTATGTCGATATTGATTGTGGTAGACTAGCCTTGTCTTTAATTATAACAATCTGACAAAGAAAACTGGCCTCATAAAAAAGGCACTTTCAAAATGTAAACTGCGCATGCCTGAGTGGACTGACAGGAGACTCGGAGGAGGGGGGGTGTCCAATCCATGACATCAAGTGACCAAGTTATATCCAAATTCAATTTCCATATTGTTCAATTAATATTAATAATAATCTATGTTTTTGTGTTATGACTATTTTTGTACTGTCACTGCAACTCAATAAACTGGCATTTTTAGCATGTGAGTAATTTTTTTCTGGTCAGTTGCAATCATGCCTTCAAGGTTAATCTGAAATTTCTGGAAAAGGGTAATGTTGAAGACACATTAAAAGAAAGGGAGAGGGGGTAGACACTTATCAAAACACTCGAGCTGAAGGGGCACCACAAAACTGAAGCAATAGGTCAAACCAAAATTAGAATAGAAATTAGAAATTCGGTCCTAATTCCTATTATACTTGTAAATCTTCAACAGAACACTTGGCCATTAGATGTCAGGGATGTGGTTGAATGACTGTCAAAGTACGCCGAGGGGGTGGGGGACGATGTCTGTCACGTGACACGCTATCGCTTCAGCGCAATGGAGCTCATTCTGTATTGATACACTGTCGAGTGCACTTCCTGCTTACCCCTAGCACTGTCTACTACTGCATACAAATTCACTGATGACAACAGATTGACAAGGTACGTACATTTTCACGTTTCATACCCTTTAAAGTCGGCTTTCCTTTTTTTGCCATCGTAATTTATTATGTTTACTAGTATATTTCATCGCCAAATCAGATCGAAAAGTATTCAGCGACGTGACCGTGTATACCAGTACCACACGCGTACATCTAGTAACACTGAAGAGATGAAATGTGACACCCTAGTCTCGGTTACCTAGACTCTCGCCGCGGGGGCGCTATCTGCCTATGAGACCTCCCCAAACGAGAGTCTGGGAAACCACGTTCCAACTACCCCGCGAGGGAAGTATATTTCATCCAAGCTTAAAAGTGTGTGTGTGTGTGTGTGTCTGTGTCTGTGTCCCGGGGGGGGTACTCCCATAGAAAGGGTATATACGTATGTACCGCGGTTTTGACCCCCCCCCCCCTTTTCGAATCATGTAGACTTTGGAGTCTTGACTTTTAAAGCATATTTTGAACAAGGTTCTTTAAACTCCCATTATTCAGATATAGCATGAACTCTTTATCACCCATCCATTCATTTGGCTGAAATGTAGCTGCAATAATTGTAGCGTCTTGTTGCGGTTTTGTGGTTTTTTTCGTCTGTTTTGGTGACTTTTTAAGTTTTAGTGTTTAACCCGCACCTAACGCTACAATTCCTAGTGCAGGAATTCCGATCAGCTTATGCGATGCGGATCTGCATCGCACGTATCAATCCCTATTTTCGCCAAAATATCGACCTACCTACGGAAAATCTGACATTTCCTAACCGCAACACTTCTTAGGAATCCCCCGCAGCACAATCGACGCCCCGATCTGCCATTTCCCCCGTCAAAAACGGCCGCCGAACATGCGAAACTTGACAATTTTGAAAACGAAGGTCGTTGATCACGCGATACATTTGCCGAGATCTCGTAGCCGCGAAAGTTTTCAAAATTGTCAAGTTGTTTACACACACACTAAAAAACCACAAAACCGCAACAAGACGCTACAATTATTGCAGCTAGCTGAAATGTAGACATTTGACCCCTGTTTCTGACTAAAATCTAGATTTTTGACCCCTACTTTTTGAAGAGTTTGTGGTTGTAATTTTGTCCACCCGAGTACCCCCCCCCCGTGTGTGTGTGTGTGTGCGCGCGCGCGCATGTGTGTATGCGCGTGTGTGCGTGTATGTGGTGTGTGTGTGTGTGTGTGTGTGTGTGTGTGTGTGTGTGTGTGTGTGTGTGTGTGGATGCAAATACCACCAGCGGCGACACTGTATAGCCTCAGACCACACTCTTTTTAGTGGTCTGAGATATAACCGAGATTATGTGAGTCACGGGTCACGAAAAATCCATACAAAAATGAGTAATGCCTGTTGCGAATTCGTGTGTTACCCATATTGTTTTGTCATTACTGCTATATATTATGTGATTGATCGCCTTCGCATACCCTTAACACACACACTCTCTCTCTCTCTCTCTCTCTCTCTCTCTCTCTCTCTCTCTCTCTCTCTCTCTCTCTCTCTCTCTCTCTCTCTCTCTCTCTCTCTCTCTCTCTCTCTCTCTCTCTCTCTCTCTCTCTCTCTCTCTCTCTCTCTCTCTCTCTCTCATACACACATACATACATACACACATACATACATACATACATACATACATACACACACACACACGTACGTACATACATACATACATACATACATACATACATACATACATACATACATACATATCAAATTCTTTTATTTCCAACTTACATGAACATAGCATGTACAGGTAAAGTATTTACATAATTCCTTTACAGAATACACACACAATACCTTGCAGGAAATCATACTGACTAGTGAACGAGTTTCTCTTGGTCACTTATGACAAACGTTCACGTGATATCTGGTTGTTATAGTACCTACATCTCAATCTCCAAATTTTGTAAGAACCTATTATTGAGCTGACACTACAATATTTGGTGATGGATTTGGAATTCCTTCTATTTAAACCAGCTTTGATCAAACCACTTGTGACTTTATGATGTACATTTCAGAGACTTCCAATGACAATAACTATTATTTCTGAACGAAAGCCTGTAGTGTTTATTTCTAGTGAGAGTGGAAAATATTTGTCGAACTTCTTCTGAAAACACAATGAAATATGTGCATCAAAGGGTACGGACACTTCAACTAATATTGCATGTTTGTTCTGTTTATCGATGATTGTAATGTCTGGTCGTTTATGCTGATGTTCAAAAGTTCTCATATGAGCATCAAACATTTCAGGTTTTAAAACCGTGTCTTTGAATGTCTCCTTGCCAGGATTACTGTTCGCGATTTTACCGAAGATTAAATCAACTATTCTATTGTGTCTTTGTTGGTATAGTTTCTGGAATTTCGTACAGCCATTCAAAATGTGAGATACTGTTTCAGTGGGATGATTGCATATTTTACATGATTTAGTGTACGACTCTGGATAGTACAGGGTCATGAGACTTTCGCACTGCAGGAGCTGTAAACGACCTCTCGCGACAAATGATCTCAGATTATCGTCAATCTTGTGATTGTTGAGGTAAGTGGACGATACACCATGGTTTACTTTCCCTGCCTCTCGAGTCACTCTTCCCTGTGAAGATTTCGCCTTAAACTCGGATTGATATTGCTGCAGCAGCTGCTGTTTAAATGTTGTGTAGAATTTGTCTGGCGAATCGAAGGTTATTGACACTTCCTCGTCTACTGCCATTTCGTAGAGGTATTTATCGTCTCCTTTAATCAAGGAGATGTGCTGACGCTTGCACATTTCATGCAGATTTACCCAAATTGACTTTGGCCAATTAACTTTGGACTGCTTTGCTATGTTACCGGTATTGTTGATAACATATCCTGCAAAATTCGGACAATCCTCGTCGTGTACAGGTATAGCTTTCCGTTTCTCCATATGTAGCTTGAGTGAATATCGTGCTGCCTGTCGTACATTTGGATCGTCGTTATTCAAAACAGACAAATAAAATGAAAGGCGTTTCGCATAATACATAACGCGAGGACTGATTACCCCTAATCCTCCTGCAGATTTTGGAGTGAAAAAGAATGACCTTGTGGAAGACGAGTTCAAGTTGAACCAATGCCTTACATGTCCGACGATTTCATTTTCAATTTCCATTAGGTTCTTCTCTGTGAAGATTAGATTTGGATAGTAAAAATTCAGCTTTGACATGCACATTACGTTGACAGCCGAAAGTTTTGCAGAAGTTGGTAACAGGGATGCGTCTATCTTTGTCATGGTTTCTTTAAATTCCGATATAAGTATATTAACTTGTTCATTGTTGCAAGAGTTTTCAATATTCATTTGGTAGCCGAGATATGTATACTCTTGTTTGCGCTCAAAAACACATTTCGTCCCAACCCCATCCCCAACATACATACATACATACATACATACATACATACATACATACATACATACATACATACATACATACATACATACATACATACATTACTATTATTTTGTTATTTACTGTCTGTAAATTTAAATATCAGTTTGTGTCTGAAACTACGGATGTATAAGCTTATTGTTACAGTTTTGCAATTAAGAATCCTGGTATCAAAATCAATAGAATAAGTGCACATTACATTGTAAATAGGAGTCCTACTTACATTGTAACTCCTTTCCGAAATCATGTTAACCTACATCTGGCATATTCACACAAAGAACGAGTCCGTGCGGTCTGATGTCTCTTGCTTGTTCTAAGTTCTACCAGGATGGGGTTGGGACGAAATGTGTTTTTGACTCTGATGGTTATATCACAATGGCAAACGTTAGATGATGCTCTCGGCTGGTGTTTAATAATCATACATAGTTGTAGTAATTATCACTCGAATAATTGTAGGAAAATTGATTGACCTTGTACAGTCTGTAATTATTCTTAGTTTAATTTCGCTCATGTTTTGAATACATAAATTACTATTTATATCACAATGAACCCTTAGGTAGATGGGAATAGGTCATATTAAACCATAGACCCTACACTCGTAGGGTCTATGATTTAAACGCATTTAAAGTCACGAGCACACAAGTAGGTTCTATCTGTGTATTTAAATATCAATTCGTGTCTGAAACTACGGATGTACATTGTTTCGGTTTTGAAAGGATGCTGGTATTAAATTAATCAATAAGTGCATAATAGACGGAGTCCCTTAAGGCCCTGTCGAATAGATAGGCTTTGTTCTATCTTATCAACCGAAAACATACCCGGATGTACAGTGACATGGACTGATGACGATCCAGAATGTCAAAATTAATCTCTTGCGCTAGTTTTAAATATTTATATTCATTTATTATTCTTTATCAATATTACTCATAGTACATTAGTATAATTATTGTAAAACAAATTATTAACGTAGAGTTTGACCCTCAAACGTCTATGAAAATTCGTAATAATTATAATCTTAAAATAAACGTGGCAAGGGCGTTGTAGCACAACTGTTGCGGGCAAACTTTTAATTTCTCCATGATTACGTGGTCTTGTTGCTAGGCATATTTGCATACATTTTGTGAAGATAAGGACATTTCACGCGCCCTTCATCGGGTGTTTGATACTAAGAAAAACATTGTCACCCGTATGCCTGCATGGAGTTGCAATACATTGAAATGATTTATTTCATTTAGAGTAAATGTAGCAAAAAATGCGATCTTGCTATTGAAGTGTTGCATATGGAGTTTTTTGTTATATGCTGCGTGGTTGTATCAAACAGAAAAAAACTTAACAGTATTGTGAAATTCACTGTATCATCAGTGTTAAACGAAAACCTGGATGACCATATCGTTGATGTTACAAAGAAAGGAGAACCCCGCTGTACACAACCTCTGTGCTAAACGAAAACATAGACGCTAAACAAGACACAGATATACATATCTTCGATGTTAGATGACGTACAGGAATGATCCGACATCTAACATTTGCTGCCTGTCTAAATCCGTCTTTTAGTAAGCCTGTGAAATATGTGTGTGTATTAATCCTGCTGAATACATCTGAGTACTAGAGCTATTATTTCAGCACGTAAGATTTGACCGGGTGTATGGATTAGTGGCTGTTTATAAACTGAAATCCGATACTGATTAAGTACTTCTTTCTTTCGTGTAGACTATTTGGTGGTTAATACCTATTGTCTAGCCTTATTCTTCAGTCTAAGAATACGTGTACATGTATCACAGAGGCACAATTGTCCCCTTGTCTCGGTTACCATGACTACCCCTTGATCCGATCGGAAATGATTAAACTGTGCGTCATGTCTTGAGGTATATAATAATGATAATAATAATGACGACTTTTATTTCAAAAAGAAAAAGGGTGACCCTGTTAGGCCCAGCCTAATCTTCCCAGGGGCCCTAAAGCAAATGTACACAATACAACAACAAAAACAAAACAAAGTAACACACATAAAAATTGAAAAACAATAAAAAGTATGAAGCGTAAAAGAGATAAAATAATCACAGACAATGTAAAAGGTTAAAGAGATTCAAATAAGTACGGATTTAAAGATTTTTTGAAACAAGTTAAATTCGTAATACTGATAAGGTGAGAAGGTAAAATGTTCCAAAGTTTGGAGCTTTCAAAACTAAATGACTGAGTAAAAATACGACAATTTGGAAATGGCAAATACAAAAGATTGTTGGTGCAGGAACGGGCACTCATTTGAGTATATAATCATTTCATCGTCGTATTAAAACCATAGCCTCTTTTACGGCACCATCAAAAGGATTTTCATTTTTTATTTTGATTCGTCGAAGAGAAAGAAGCTCTGGGTTGTGTGAATGTCGAAAGCAAGCTACTTTTTGTTCGACTGTGATACTGTAAAAACTACATACGATGATAAGTCCTCGGACCAAAGATATTGCCTCTCTGAATAGTAGGTGTTGAAGTTATAGAAACAAATAGCAAATTGTATCCGGCATATCTCGTACCCAGAACACATTTTTCAGCTGGCCAAACGAAGAATAATGCCACACTTGGCTTGGCAGCGTTGCCATAAAAGGTCGAGGGGGAGTCGGTAACGGCGACGATCTCATAAAATGATCTTGAGAATCATTAAAACACAGAAGCCTCTTAGATTCATCAAAAATAACTTTTTGTGTTATATCTCAAAGTCAGTTTATAGGTTAGAGCAATATGAGATTTCTCTTTTGTAAAGCCCACATCTATTTGTAAAAAGATAATTTAAATTGACCAAAATATTGTCTCCTCAGCACCCCCCCCCCCCCCGCTAGTTCTGCTAGTTACTTCCCCAAAACTTCTCTGGGCATATAATAACACACTGTGCATAAAAAGTATGTCTACTTCGTCTGCACAAGAAACTGCGTTCTCAATTTGCGTAAAAAAACGTCGCGCTTCATTTATGTACTTCTGTCTAATATAGCCTGTCAGATAAGGAAAGGTGTGTATGCTTGTGCATTATCCGAACGCCCAAGGTGTGTGAGTGGCTGGTAGTGTGCTTGACGCAAATGGGAAGTTTCTAGGCATGTTTAGGGTCTATTTGTGGCACGTGGGAAACAATTGTATAGCCGTCTAGTCTCCTCCCACACACATTTACCAACACGTCCGCTCCTCTGTTTGTTTGTTTTTTGCAGTTGAGGACAAAATTCGTAAAACACAAAATAGTATTACAGATAATCCATATTTACGAAATGAATTCCAATTTATTTTGGCGCCATTTTATAGGGGGTGTGTATGTGGTCTGCAGTTAATAGTAGAGATAAGTAACAGAGTGTTCGTATCAAAAGAACCCACTTTCGTATTAAATGGAGATGGTCCTATGCATGGGGATTCAATTACAGTATAGTCATATATAGTTAGTCAGTATCTTTCTCTACATAATTATTGGTGTGACAGTGTAGCGACCTTTGGAAACAGTTCCCCCAAGGGACACAGGGATACGTGAGCTTTGTGTATGGATGGATGGATGGATGAATATATGAAATATTACGTTCCGAACAATGTTGCTACTTTTACTCCCTCTTGCTTGTTGGGGTGGATAAAAATAGATAGAATACCATTACCAATTCCATTGCTACTAATCATAGTATGTTTTCATTGTATTAAGCCTATGAGTGTACGGGGGAATACATATAGTGTGCTCATTTCGAAGCAACATTATATTCTTATATGTAATATATATATATTCTCAAGTATAAATCCTATTGGATACTGATAAAGTTACTCTCCTGTCAATCACTGGTTAAGACCATATATAGTAAGGTACAAATCTTATAATCCAAGCAAGATTACGTCTCCATGTGTTCATGCAGATATTACTTGGTTTAGTTCAGTTTAGTTGTGTTCAGTTATGGATTAGGATATCCGACGATAATAACATCCCACCAGATTCTGGTGTGGAAGTGATCATTTGCATCCCTCTATAATTGTCTGAGCTTTGTCACAAGATGAAATATGTCTGTGACTGTCCGGGTGAAAATCACCCGTTTCGGAGTAGAAAAAAAAATAAGCATCCAGTGATTCAGAGTGGCATTATTACGAGTTGTGTAACATTACTTACGGGTTCACCTTTTTCGTGTGTTTGGCGGTGATATCAAATACATGTAACACAATATTGCTTGAGAATGGACAAGGTATTCAACTTGGACGTGGTAGCTAGTGAAGCGTATATGCCGTTGCCACGCAGCGCAGTACCAGCCTATTGCACCAACCCATTACTTATAGAACTGCATGACTAGTGGTGTGTTTGGAGTCAATACATCATTCACGGTAGCTGTCGCTGAAGGTCAGATCCTTGTCATGATTATTTGAAGACAATAGATTGCAAACAAAAATGTCACAAACATATCGTTGCCAAAAATGACCTCGAACTATGCTATTCACTTCACGTGTCGAATCTAAACTACCATCATGGTATAATTTCAATGAAGGGTATATCTTTAGCACTGAAAAATTCCCACACATCTCATATGTGGCGTAGCTATGGGACCGTGGACGTATATACAGAGCTATGTACATAGGGGTGTGTAATATTTCATAGATTGTTGATTTCCTGGTCTACAGACTAAATATAACAACCTTTTGACTATACATTCCTACCTGTAAGGAGAAAAGAGAAGGGGGGGACATCGAGTAACGATCCCGTATAAACTCCTCTGTATGTCTTCTTCATGCGGGTATGTTTTTGTTGACAAATATGCATGTTTTGTTCAAATTTGAAAGAAGATGTCCCCTATGTCCACCCTAGTATAGTATAGAGAGTGATACATTTGTAGCAGCAGAATTCGTACGATATTTTCCTAAGAAAACGGCAATCTAAGCAATAATACGTGCCCATGTGGCTATGTACGGATAAACTACTTCCAACACACGTTACGATAGATAAAGTAGACTATGCAAACTCTACACTATTGCAGCTATGGAATAGCTTGATGGCTGGGTATAACTGCTATAAACACAGCGTGTTTATAATATAGCCGTATCTTCCCATTATGTGGAAACACCCATCGAAGTGCCCCATGAAGAATGCTGTCGTGAGACAATCCACACATATATATACAATGTACTGTCGTACAAATACATGCTTAGATATGTACCACTCCCGTCAATGTGTGATAAAGAATCAATATTATTCGCTTTTCGTGATCACGTCACATCTTATTAAATCATATATTATATGGTCAAGTCGCAATGAGGAAAAACAGCGTAAGTATTGTCCCTGTGTACGTATATAAGGATATCGATGCACTTACCGCTTCACTGTGTTAGATTGACGTAATGGTTTACGGATGCTGTACTAAATAAAATTTAGACTTACCTATATAATGTTTGTCAAAAACATCCCAAAGAGATACAGGTTGTATCGCCTGCTAAGGTTTCTGACAGAAAGCCTTGGATAAATGGATGGAGACTAGAAACTGAGGAATAGAGGCAACATATGGGTTGGGCAAGGTTGATTTCCTGCGTCAATTGTCCTTGCTTTCATCGATAACTATAAAACCAGATCATTTCAGAGAAGCGATTCGTCAAGAGGATGTGAAACTTTCAACGCCGGATCAAAAACCAATGTCGACTCTGCCACAGTGATGACCTGCACAACTACGTATCGTGATCTGTAAACACACGCGGTTATTTCCCAAGTAAGGCTGTCTGTCATTTCTCAAGATACGTCACAAGAGGGCGTTAAATACTGCGTTCAAAGACATGTTTCTGCAAAAAGCTTCAGTTATAATATATTAGGGGAAAAAATAATATTAGTTTTCTCTCCCAAGGGAAATTTTAAAAATGATACGGTGATGCGGTATTCTTTTTTAGGTTCCATTATACTGATCAATATGATTATACACTGAGAAAATAAATTGTAATAGTAAAATATATATGTATATATATACATAATGTATACAAATACCAGATACTGTAGATTCAATTTAACATAATCAAAAATGACTAAACCTGTACATATCTGTGTAACACTTGTGCATTATATTGACAGTGTTATGTACATACATCACACGCCATGTACGTATACACTTCAATAACTTGAAAACGCCTCAAGCAATACTTTCATATTAAAATGTACATGCCAAGTACAGTATTTACTCTGCCCATTGTTTTGGTTTTTATGTAAAATGATACGTGGTACAGTGGTTATTCACTTCATGCATTATAGTCAATGTTATGCGTACAATCTTTGGACAATTAATGATGCGTACAATCTACATCAATAGATGAAGCTTGCCTTTATAAATTAGCATGATGATCATTCATTAAAAAAAAAACTAGCTACCAAATTTATCATAACCATTTATACAATCAAATGTTCAAGATACGGGTAACAAAATGTGCAACATGTTTTCATTTCACAGCTGAACAAAATGTACATCAGTTTATTTATCACTATTGATCAGTTTTTTAACCACTTCATATTTACATTTTTATTGATGTAGTTCACACATATTACATCATCTGAATATACAATGAGTTACGAGTATTTCATGTATGTGTCATTCTCTGGCATTAATGATAAATAAGTACATGTGTACCAGCATTTCCATCGAGTACATAAATACTAACATTATGAAAACTGAAAGCTTTCACATTAGTATACTAGTAAACAAACCTTTCTCTTGAAATGTCATCGGTTGAGTAAACAAGACTAATTTTCAGAGACAAGGCTACTATATAAGGATCCGGGTCATTTTAAAACTGACGCACGACAAACATAATTCCTTCGTTGGGTGGGGGGGGGGTAAGAGTTCATTTCGTCTTGCATGCGTCAAAATCGCAATAAGGATGTGTAATTCTTACTTAAATTGAATCAAACGAGACAATGCTATTTTTCTTAATTGTCTTGAAAAACTGACAGTCAGAAACTTCGCCGACATGCATGTTGTTCTAAAATAACCATATGGCCAGGTAACCCACCTGGCCTGAGGGAGTGATAAATCAATAAATCAATCAATCGATCGATTACTCGATTAATCGATTACATGCTCGCTGCACCCTGTGCTAATGTTTAAAACAAACAAGGAACCTATCGGTCAGAATAGCGGGGGGGGGTTGTTTTTGTTTTTGTAACGTGTAGAAGTGGTTCTGCTTTTAAACTATGCAGTTTTGTTTGACAAAAATAATAAAGTTCGCGCGGTTAGTGGTTTCATATGATGACTCACACAAACTATAGAACACATTTCACACAGAAAACTGATAAACATTGTACTTTTTTTTATAGTCCACTCACAAGGACCAAGTACAACAATGAACAAGAAGAATTTAAAGCCAAATATAGAACATATGAAGTAAAAAGAGGTACACCGATTCAGCCCTGTGGTGGCGTACGTTACTAAATCGCAAAGTGACCATAAAAAAAACACAAATATAATCTATACATACAAAAATCACTAAAAGCAGAACAGTGTGGGTATGGTTTGAACAAATTTGAATAACTAGGCATATTTACATATATCTGTTTGACTTTGTATTCGTGTACGTGTCTACCCATAATATTGTGTCGCGTATATCTGTAATACACACCATTGCTTGGCTGTGGAAAATAGCTATGGATGTGGTCTTGTCAGTGCATGTAGATGTAAGATGCACATGAAAATGTGCTAAACATATAAAATGACGAACCAAATTTCAGCCCAATTGGCCCATTAGTTTTGGCATGGGTATACAACTGCATACTAGTATCACAGATTTTGTCCTGGTGAAGATTTTAAAATCCATTTTACAAAAATTCTATTTATACCCCTAATTTGCATATTAATAACCCAATCAACTTGTCCTGAACAAACTTATATCTGCTCATCCCAAGACACCTACACAATAAATTTCAACTCAATTGGCCCAGTTGTTTTAGAGGCGAAGATTTTAAAGCGTTTTTTTTACCAACAATTATATTTAAGACCAAATTTGCATATTAATGACCCATCAACTTATATCTGCTCATCAAATGACACCTATACACCACATTTCAGGTCAATTGACAATGCAGTTTTAGAGAAGAAGATGAAAGTAGAAAAGTTGACGGACGGACGACAGACGACGACGACGACGACGACGACGACGACGACGACGACGACGACGACGGAGAATCAACCCGGTAACAGTAAATCTAAAAATGGGTTGGTTTCGGTTATCCGAACCCACTTAGTTTTTCACTGCCGACTCTAAACCTTTTTTACGTATTTGAGAAAAAATAATAAAATCGCGAAAATTGTGAATTCTCGCAAGAAATAGTGAATGCGGAAACTTACATCAACTTAAAAAGACAATATAAAACTGTTCTTCCAATCTGGCTCTACATCTGATGGGAAGAAACCAATAACACAGAGACCATATGGAAAAGAACGGAAAATATAACTACCTGAACTAGACACTCACACATAGAAAAAAATCTACCTACCCCGTTGTCATGAATACAAGTTCTCTTTACGTTGAGGTATAGGTCGAATGACGCCCTCAATCACATTTTATATATATATTTTTATACAACTTGATTCTATTGTCTACTATTTTGATTCTTTCGTTTTACTATTTCGTAACATACTTAGTAGAGACTTAGTAGAGACAAAGGCTTTTTAACTTGAAAACGGACCCTTTCCCTGGACCATTTCACGCTCGATCGAAGTACTTGTCTGTGGTCGAAGCAGGACTTAGAGCCCCAACGATGTAAGTTACTTTCTATTTATCATATAATCCTTATTACTGATGAACGTGACATTTTCCAGAAGAAGATTGAACAAGTATTTATCACCTTTTATGTGTTTTTAGTCAAGTTTCTTACACGAAGTCTACCCTAAACGTATTGTACTGACTTTGTGTTTCCCATAGACTCTGTAGGGTATATGGTATTTCTTATCGAATCACAGCTTCTTGAATTAAGCCAGTCTAATCTAATACACTTGGAATGGGTTATACTTCCATGGTTATTTCTTGCAGTGTTTGACACTTTGCCGTTACATAAAGCAACTTGGACCCCGCAATCGGAATTACACGATTTGTTTAAAGCCTTACTACTTGTACAGCGTAGTACATGAGTACACGCTACAGACACTTGTGACCCGAGATATGTTTCAGAATGTAACAAACTCTCGATCATATTGACGTGTTTTGCAGATAATATTTGTGAACGAACTAGTAAAATAAGATGCTTTTATTCTACGCGTCGTGCTGATATCCTTTCACCTCGGGCATATAACCCAATATCATGGCAATAATATTTAGTCTTCGATCCATTAACCACGAAATACAACTTCGCGGTTCGTGGAATTACGGTCCTTCGCCTGTATACGCACATGGAGCCCATAAACCATGTTATAAATAAATAGAATGGATAGAAAAATAAATAAATAAACATAAAATATGTATAGGTAAATGAAATTATTAAACTTATACGTTTATACGTCTCTGGTTTGATTGATCATTTTATCAGTAACACTGCAAACCGTTCTAGAGATGTAAACAATTAAATTATACCACACCAAGTGAAAAGACAATGTCTCTAAAAGTTAACAGACGAAATCCATCATGAAGGCTAAATGATCCGGTCCATTTTACACTAATCACACCCTAAACTACACCCCAGTTTTAGTCACGGTTCTTCAACTAAAAACGCACACCCAGAAAGGCAGCATTACCATAATTAAATCAATAAGTGACACCCCCCCCTCTCCAACAGCTGAATTGAGTCTCTACAAATTACTGTACCGTTTTGAGTTAGGGGTAAATATTGATTTTTTTTGACAAATGTACTTGATATCTTTATATAAGTTACTTTGATGATAGACAGTGGCTCTGCACTCTGTTTTAATTTTGACATTGGTGGAAAACAAAGTGGTATACATGTACCCAATTGTTGAATTTGATTTTTGTATGTCAGATATATGGCTGAACACGGACAAAGACATGCACACACACACACACACACACACACACACACACACACACACAGACAGACGGACAGACAGCTAGATAGCTGGAACCCCATTGTAGTAGCTCCTCTGTACTAGACGATTGCTGACGGGCAATAACGCAATACAGTCACTGAGTGTCATAGAAGTTTCAGGTGAATTTATTGAGTAGATACATGTACATGGTAAAGAAAATTGGACAGTGATGTAAATATTACAAGTGTAACAGAACAAAAGTAAACAGATTGATTTAGAGTTGTGAATACATTCTAAAAGTATTTGGTAAGATACTTCATATTTTACACGACAGAAGTGTGTCATTGCATCTTGATATCTATTGTTTTCCCATAATATTTCAGATGATAATAATACAATGATCTTGTTTTTGAATAACAAAGACCTTTAAAAGTGTGGATGATTGATAATACACTTTTTTTTCATTAAAGAGGCACATCACTCCAGGAAATAAAGGCATTATCATAAACATTCTGGAGTCATTTTAAGTTTTAACACCATATAAATTTTGCGTGATTGCTAAGAAACACCAAATTGAATCTTGTGATGCACTTATTGTCCTCGCAGTGGTCCAGCTTTGTCTCATGGGTCTTAGCAGATACAAATGTATGTGTATTAGATGAACAGTAAATATTCATGGCTATTTATCTGAAGGTAATAAGCTCTTGCTGGTCACTCAAAGTGACATTCCGAAACAAGAAGTTTATAAAAATGCCTTTATTTACTGGAGTGGCTCCCTCTAATAAACTTCATGTGTTTGCAAATGATCGCATTTACAGTATAATAGTTGTCTGGGTGTGAACATCAAGTACACAGAACAAATTCTAATGTGTACACTGGAATGAAAGGTAATGTTGAATTAAAGTTAAAACTTAAGCAAAAAAACTTGTCGAGCAGATCTATAGAGAAAGTCTTAACTTATCAACTGATACGATAAAACTACCGTAATGCAAGAACCTGGGATTGAATTATGAAAGTGTGATCCAACACATTGCCAACTGTATGTACACTACAGCATGCATGTGGGATTGAAATAAATCACATTCAAAACATAGCATTTGTGGCAATTAAGTTTTTTCACATTGTTATTGCCAAATCTGTCTAAGTCAAAAGTAAATCCAAATATTTTCCACATGGAAAATAAAAAGTGCATGTCATGGGCCATTACAAATATTGCAAACTTGCACAATTCTTCTAGCTTTTGTGTTTTGGACATGACACAATTCATTTCAAATAAAAAGTCGCCAGCTCACTTTTTAAGTTATATGCTTTTTTGCCCTTTACATTATTTTTGTCACTACGGTATGGCCAAAAAAAAAAGAATTGTTTCTGGTTAGGCTCAGGAGAGTTTGTCTAAAATGGTGCAACGACACCAATTTTTTTTTTATTTCTTATTTTTTTTTATTCTCAACCTGTCACTATTTATAATGGTTACAGATCTTTTTATTTAATACTTTAGAGCAAGTTTGTAAATGGGGCAGATGTCATTTCTTTGTTCATGATTGGCTCTGCAGTTGTCTTCACTGAGTAGGGAGGGTTATTTTCGTGTTTTCCCCTAGATCTGCAGACTGCATGGGCTGGACAACCACAAATAGAAAAGACCGACACAAGGGAATTTAAGTGATGCACACGCTGACCAGAAACAATTCTTTTTCTCTTTTTGGCCTAAGCTTACACACTTACTACACATAAAGATGCAAATCTTCTCTTGTTTATGTTCTTTTCCTGATGAGTTTAGAGTATGGATACGGAAGCTATATCATCATTTTAAACCTGATATAACAGTTATGATACATATATGATTTTTTGCAAATACTGTATGTCTTCAACAGAGTAAAATGAAAGAAAGAAGTCCTCTTTTACGTTCATTCATAACACTACAGGAATTCAAGAATTACTTAAGAAAAAAATTACATGTAAGTAAGGTATGGCAGCTGTGAATTCTCACCATGTACAAATAACATCAGTGGTAAGTGTCACTTGATATTTACCTTTCAATTTTGTAATACGGTACACCGATATGTCTTAACACTATTCAATCATGTTGTCGTTTGTATTTACAATTGTTTTTAAGAACAATCACCTTCAAATCCAGCACTTTATTCTCATCACAAATACTGTAACTTGCTAACATCTACCTTAGAGTATATCAGTCACAGTACATTGTACGTGCTTTCAACACACCAATGTGTAAATATATTACATCAGCCTCAGTGCCCCAGAAAAAAAAAGTTTTTTAAAAGGGCTGTCAGGAAGTTGACAAGGTCATTTGGGAAGGGATACATGTACATTTCGTTGATTCTACACTGGTGTTAAAACCTGGCAAACATGTACTTCTCCAGAGTTGGATCCAGGTTTGAATAACTGTAGGATAAAAATTTCAGACATCTGTACGTTGGTCAGTTTAAAGTCGTATCCAGGTTCAAAGCATTTGGAATTTGAACAGTATAAATACAGTTTTACTGTTGTGGTAATTCATAGCCATCTGTATTTAAATATTATGTACAACACTTCTTGGAAGTGACTTCGGATTGCATCATCAGTTTGACCTATGACCTTGTAAGAACTTTCTCCATCAGTAAATAAGCGACAAAGAAGAAGGCAACCAGGAAGAGTGTGATGTAACACATGAGTTTTCTGTTTCCTCTGCCAGACTGAATCATTCCTTGTACTCTCTTAAAACTGCCACCTAAAAGTCCTTGTGTACTGTCAAATTCATTGTCCTGTGAAGAGAGAACAGATCAGTCAGTGAAGTTAAAACTAGCAGCCGTAGTAACTCCTAATTTCTTTAATGGAATAATCCACTTTGCCTTCAGTGGACTTGTACTACTATCAATGATGGGTGATAAAATAACACCTTGGTTAACTTAGGGGTGAGATCAATTGCTCAATGTAGTGATGGGATGGAGGATACATGGGCAAACAGAGATAGAAATGTTTAGCTTCTGAGGAAATGGAAAAATTTTCGCTGTAGTAAATGCATGGCACTGAAATAAAGTAAAGTGTAAAAAAAACTTTTCAAAAATTCCTACCTACCAACCCTATTGTGAAATCAGGTGTTTTCTTTTTTTTCTTCCTTTTTTTTTTTTGGGGGGGGGGGGCCTCATAAAACTTGAAGTAAAAAAATGTTCCACTAACATGACCGACACTATGATTTTGTGAGCGACTATCATATTATATAACTGGTATAGCGTTCTCATTTATATGATCTCTATGTAAATAGGCAGCCAGGTTAAGCTGCTTATGACAAACAGCAGTACAGATTTATACTGTTTTTGTCTATTATGGTATAAATACTGAAATCAGTGCAGCTGTCAGTCACAGTGGTACCAATCCTCACAAGCTGATACATCTACTAGGCTTCCGCTTTCTATTTGTTATTTCCATGTAAAGGTATATTAAGTGGTCACATAAGTGACAATGCATATAAAATGACCACACAATGAACAAGAATCAACAAATGTTGAATATTTCATCTGATTTTGGTGTAAACAGATGAATTCTTTTCCATAACAAACAGATTAGGTAATGGATACTCTCCGACTGTATAGAAATAAAACAAACAGTTCTGTTGTTTTGGAGAGGTGGGGCATGGCACACATGCGAGGGTAATTTTACCAAACATCAGACATTTTGATAAAGAAATTGAAGACAGACCTTTTAAGATTACCTGTCTTCATCTTTGTCTTACAGTTTTTTTATTAAAGTCATGTTTTTTTCTAATACCATTTCAAGTCTCATAATATTTTTAGTCAAGTTTCTTTCATAAAATACTATTAAAACTTCAAAATAACACTTTCTTGTATCACGGCCAAGGGTTCTTATTACTTATGAGTAACGTTTCACATGTTCAGATTGACAGGTTTCATCAAACTATCCATTTGTTGGCTTTAACGTTAATTACTATTATGTGATATTGAAGCATGGGTCTTAAGACTTAATCTGGCATTTGTGATACAACGTATTTAGGGATGTCGTCTAAAGTTAAACCTGTTGCTAAAAAGACAACATTTCACTCTGATAGTTGACAAAGCCCCAGGACATCAATAAGCCCTGGAGGGAATGAAGCAATCTGATTAAAATCGGATGAGGTGAAAGCAGCTAAATGCTTTATTTACCTCTATTTCCATCGTTTTGTCACTCGGAACAAAAACAAACGTCACAAAATGATGGAAATAGAGGTAAATAAAGCATTTAGCCGCTTTCACCACATTAGATTTTAATCAAATTGGGAATGCAGGTACATGCAGATTCATACAAGTAATATCTAATCTGGACACTGATTTCCAGAACAGCTGTGAATAACAAACAACATGTCCTCGTAAACTTGTCATATATTTATATCATATCATAAAAATAATATTCCATTGAGCCCCAGATATTTATTCTTGGTTTCAAAAAATGTTGGGTTTGCAGTACCTGCGAAAAATTGAGTAAATTCATACGTTCTACAATTCTTTATAAATCAATTTGATGAAGTCTCTTGACTAAACTTCACACCATAATATGCTACTCTTTTTTGCAGTTTTTCATGTGCAAACAATTACAAATCGATCGTTGTAACAATAAAAGAATTATCAATATGTACAATACCCTGGCCTGTAGTTCATTTTTTACCCTTTTCCTGATTTTTCAAACAGAATGAAATATACACATTATATTTAATAACTACTAGGTCATTGAATTCATAGTTTCTTTAATCAACGGTTACTAACAAACATGTTTACAGAATTACTATCATAGTCTGTAACCTTAATGAGTGAGGACTCTAATCAAAGTCATATTCCCATCTTTTTCCAATCGATAAAAATCCATAATTGTTTTTCAGTGTAAACAGAATGTTGGGCTAGGATTAAAACTTAGGTGTGAACAACAATCGTCTAGGAGTGCTAGAGAAAAAGTTATCCGTATCAAATCAATGATCCTATCTAGTCCTTATGGCTCTACCGATCAGATGGCACTAATGTGAGAACATGGGATTAAATAATGGGCCTTTAAAATTAATCTGTCACAGTTCTTAACATGATTCTGTTTGTTCAGACTCCTTTGTTAGAAATGATGGCAAAATACTAGAAGTGAAAGACACTATAGACCATTCCAAAATGCACAATGTACAACTTATAGCCCAGAGACTTGATTATCTGGCTTACCAATGTCATTCACCAGAACAAGTCATGCAAGTTATGTCAAGCCAGAAAGCCAAGGTTCTGGTCTATTGCAGCTAAGACAGTCTAACTGATAGTGATATCCCTAATAACCCAGACTTGGCTATCTGGTGAACGACATTGCCAAACTAGATAACCAAGCCTCTTGGCTACATACAACCTATCTGAAGTAAATTTTTGGATCATCTTACCATGCCATTCAGGTACCTGTTCTGTTCTTCTGTTTCTTCTTGAATATCAAGTGCTATCTGAAATGCAGAATAAAATGCAAGTGTCAGAATTAACTATGATGTGAATGTCAAGTTAACAAGGACATAACTACTGTGTGAACAATTCTCTTACTAGACTGTGAGATACATGTATGCTATGTCACTCTGAAATGAGGGCACTATCACACAGCATTTCTTACATAATATTCTCACATACACACAAATCCTGTATCTCTTACTACATAGTCATTTCAGATCAATAGTATTGTAATGACTACACGAATTCCCATTTCTATCATCAATAATTCACATTCTAAGTTCACAATTTCTGAAAGTTCGTCTTGCATAACTGAAAATTTTTAGGCCTAGGATACACATACATTTCATAAATGTACAGTTCCTCATCCTATAAAGAAATCACGGAAGATATTATATCAGTGTTTCTGTTATGCTTTGTTCCAGTGTGTATTGCAGTGTGTCAGAGTGTACACTGGGTAAATCAATATGTACACACATAGCTGTTATGTAAAGGTCGTCAAAATGATGCCATGAGAAATTCATATTTTGACAACCCTCTCCAAACACCATTTTTGCATAATTGGAAATGGAAAGTATAAAGTTCTGCATATTGTTGGTCTTGGATGTTGAAACATCTACATCATAACTTGTTATCATCTTTACAAAATATTTAGTTGCACAAATAAAAAACAATCTACTGATAACATCAACTTCACAATATGACATCAATTTATATCAAGTGATTATTAGAAAATTTGGGAATTTTGAAAAAATTATTACATTGACATACATATATATACACCTGCATGTGCATACACCTAAAACCATAACCATAACACCCTTTATGCTTTGTCTGTCATCAATTTTACACGTATGCAAGTATTAAATAAAAATAACTATCTCATACAAAAGGAACACACACATGTTTTCAATGTTCGGCATGACAGCAAACACTGAACATCTCAGAAAATTATGACAGTACCAGTCAGGAATAACGATGCTGGTCTATTTATATGATATTTTACCCATGTCACACCATACTAGTATTTAGCATGGAAGTATCTTAAAATATAATTTAGAGACACTATATTCCATACATGTACTAATTTGGTTAAATATATTTCAAGAACTACCGTGTTGGTGTTATAATTATAACATGTAATTATTTCACCATCGCCTTCTTGATAGTAGATGTTTGGTCCTAAATTTATCACAGCAGAGATGATAGTCAAAAGATGGATAACAAAATGGTAGCAAACATACCGATTTCAGTTGAGACACCTTCGTTGCCAAGTTGTCTGAAAGTCTGTTGTTTTCGGCCTCTAACATGTCTTCCGTAGTGACGGCACCTCGGCCTGAAGAAATAGAAGAAGGGTCTGTCATTTTCAAAAAAGGTGGTATTGATTTGACAGAGTTGGTAGAAAGGGCTTCGCGTGGCAAAAGCGCTTAGTACCACGCACTTGTGTCTTTTATACCGGATTTATGTAGTGACGCAGGTGTGGTAACAGCAGGCCGAAAACATTGTTTTCGACGAGTGTTCACGCACTGAACACATGACGCGTCAAATGTGTCTACCAATCACAGGCGGCTGCACAGTACGATACGATCAGTCAGACAACCTCTACTCAAAGCTATCTTATCTATCTGAAAATGAGAACGTGATAAATGGGACAGAGTCCTCACAAAACGTTTGGAGAACTCACCGTTGGTTCTTTTCTTTCCCCATTCCGCCATGTTGGATGAGTTGTCAGTTCGTGTGTTTGTGTATGCGTATCTCCAGGAATCCACGGAGCAAGAAAGACGTGTCACTTTGACAGGTCGATAGGTCAACTTAGTTGTGAGATTTCGTATGTTTTTTATATACAATACTTCGTGTGCTCTCATTCGCCTCTCTTACGAGAAATACTACCCAAGGAGAATGTACAGGGCAGGGCCTACGAGACAGCAAAACTAACTGTAAATTATGTAATATAAAACGTTGTTCACTCAATATTTACTATATTATATCTTTTCCATTTATTTATATTCATATTTTAATCAAATTAATGTCTATTCAGTGCGTAAAAAATGTAATGATATAAGCTTATGAAAATGACTCATGTGAGTGCTGATAAGACAAGAAGCGTTACAAAGTTCCATTTAACCACTTTTTTTCCCTTTTTTTTAAAGAGTAAAGTATTAAAAGTAAAAACTAGAAAGGAATGGAAGAGAACTTGAGAGGAGAGGGGAGAGTACTCTAAAATCTACTCTGCATTAAAAGTACAGGGAGCGCGGGCATTAAAAAGCACAGGTAGCCCGGAAACCATGTATACAAACAAACACACAGACAGACAGACAAACAAACAAACAAACAAACAAACAAACAAACAAAAACAAACAAACAAACAAACAAACAAAATTAATGTACATGGGTAAATGAAATGTCATTTGAAACTCATGGATAACTATCTATATACATAATTATGCATATACAGGCATGTATACTATTGAAATAATATTACCTTTCTGTATAATTTATACTCATCCATGTTTGTATGCTTATGGCATGGTGTATCCCCGAGACTGACTCACTGAGAGAGACATATAGAGCCAAATGTATCTAGGATAAAGACACCGGGGCACCGGAATTTGCAAAGAGAAGGGTCGGGGCTGGGGTGAGGTGAGGGAATATGTTTATATTGTTCAGAGTCCCACAAACAAAAAGTCTAGTCCCCCTCTTTAACGTTAATAAAACCTTCTCGGAGTAAACATTGGAGTAATGTCAGTATAATTACTCCAAGATAAACGTTGTCCTAACTTTCATTTCATTATGATGTCCCTATTAAAAGGTTAAAGCAGCCTGACTGATCTATCAAATCTTTATGATCAGCAAGGCTTGTGGTAAAATGATAAACAGTAACTGCATGAAACGATGTATGTTAAACTGGAACCATAGACTTTTTTCTTTTATCAAAGCCCTAAGATCGGCCTGTGGCCTCCTCCAAGGCCAGAGCCGGCATTCCAATGCCTTTAAATTTTACAAATCAATTTACAGAAAAACTTGGAATGTCAATTGTCTAAACATGACTATATGTAAATTACGTGAATGACGCTTAGGTCCGTGAATTTGAAACAAAAGAACGCCCTGTGGACAATTGTTTTCCAGACACGCTATCTAAACATGTAGAGTCATGACAAAACGTTGGTACGTATGTATTGTCAAACTTCAAAATAGCATTAATTCGAACGTTTTCTTTCCCCAGGACCCTTTTGTCTTCTGTTTCCTGTCTTTCATCTTGTTATCTGTACACTTTCCATCTTTTTTCTGACATGTAGCCCTTTTCTTTAAGAACAATAAAACAAGAAGAAGAAAAAAAGAATTTGCTCAAGTATCACATGGACATGAATAATGTGTGGTGCTTGTGCTCCCAGTACAACTTACAACGATGATTGCCTCATTGTCACCTCATTCTCGCAAACCAGAGTTATTATTTCTTCCACTACACTTCGAAATAGGGACCAATAGGGACCGGCTTGTTAAGGACGGTGCCGTAAAATGGTTTGCGACGATGTGCCACCTCCAAATGTTTCGTTTATTATTTAGGATTTAGGGTCTATGTTTGATTACAAGATTCGTTTGTAACATCAGATTTTCTCTCAAAACAATGGAAATTATCAGATAATATTAATTTGTCTGGCTCTCTGCCTATCCTTCGACCGTCCACCCTGTCTCTTCCTCCCTTATATATAAATTAATTATTTGACTCTTCTATTCAATTTCCTGTCTGCTTTTGATTGATTCGTCAATTTAGAAACAAAACACCGGGGCTCATTATTGATTTGTGCGTGGTTGTATCAAACAGAACCGCTGAACGTTATTTTGAAATCCACTGGCGATGTGGTACATTCCTACTTACAATCTGTTTTAGCCTTCATAGTAATATCCCCAAAGTTAACGTTGTCCAACGGTATCATCGTTATTCGATACATGTATTTCAACAGCGGCGTCACCGGCAATGCAAAATGCTGAAACTCTTGCCAGCGTTCATCTTTGATCACTCGTTCATTTTTGATCAAGCCGTCAACTACATTATATATGTGCTAATAGTTGGACAGTGGTTCTTTTTTATGTGATTTCGATTTGTTAAATAATTTTTAATTTAATTAAGTCCCGGTGCGATCATTTTAATTCACCTCAGACCACTAAAAGGAATTCGCAAATGTCTCCAGACATCATGTAGTTTTACTAAAAAGTTGGCTGCAAGGAAGAACATACTTTACCATGCTGTGTTACATTCCCTAAAATGCCAAATTCAATCACTAAATTAGTACATGAACCGGTAAACGAGAAGGTCAATCATTATGAAAACCAATGAAACGTGAAGTAGATACATAAAAAAGTCACCCATATATAAGCCTACTTTACTCATATCAACAATTTTGTGTAAACATATATTCTTCACTTGAAAGACAAGAGGTGGAAAAATTAACGATTGTTTGCTTGATGCTTTTATTTGTAGTAACATTTTACATTTGTTTTAATTGACTGGTAAACTTCAACAAAGTTATAGACGAACTTGAGGGGAGAAAAAAATCACACGATTGAATAAGATATTAAATCAAAGAACTGAATTCGAGTCTCTTGCGTTGCTCCGATATATTATTAACAATACCAGTCTGAATGGCCCACAGCATGTTTTGTTTCTTTGTTTTCGAAAACAAAAACAAAAATATGCAAAAGAGAATCTGGGATTTCAGTTAATTTCACACGTAAAAGGAGTTCAGATTTGTTTTCGATATTTTTCATCTTGAGAGATACAGAAAAGAAGGAGACGAACATTCTAGGCAGGAATTAGGAAAGATTATGAAGAAACAGTGGCTTCAAGTTGTATGCGCAAGTCTGTTGACCTTTGTACACTTTACTTCACGTGGACATTGCGACATAAGGAAAATAGGTTTCATTTAATACATTTAGGTACTTAGTGTGGAAAATATAGAATTTCAAAGCCCGTTTATATCTTTTATTTTTAATCCAAGTCTAATTGTGAATACTTGCTCGTCACTGAACTGTATTTTATGTCTGAAAATTGAAATTTGTCGTAAAATACATACCGTTTTACGATATTTTTGTTTGCGTAATATTCATGCGGCGGGCAGCAGAGTCTAGTGTCATTTCAAATGACATCGTGTGACGGACCGCTGAATATATACCCATCCAAGAAAGAATTACATGTGTATATGGTGTGAATGGCAGCTCTACAGGCTTTGAAAGGGTTAAAGCACATCTCTACCGAAGAATACATCTTATATTGTAACTTCATTTTCGTTTTGGTGCTCATCTTGGCATGGATAACGTGTTGGAAGTCGAAATGGCGAAAGAAGGCGACGAAAGAGACACAGACAGTTGCCGTCCAGCCTCAGCCCCCACCGGCGACGAATGCGTCCAACAGTTAGATCAGACACAGGAAAGACCCAGCAGCGAGGAAGAGTTAGATTTGTCAAATGTCCATGATGGAAATGCCAAAGTCAAACCGGAGTAAGTGAGGTGTTCGTTCATACATGTTTTTTACAAGGCCAGGGTGTGATCACTGCGGGGATCACACAGTGTCACTCATGCATAATCAGATGTTTTACATGTACGTTTATTTGTCCTGAGTGTGGAGAGAATATTTGACAGGTTATAGAATACAACCACAGAGGTAGAAAGGGAAGAATTAAAGATAGAGATATACCCATGATTATCTGTATAGATGTAGATGTGTATCTTATGCCTCTATTGATCTCAGCAGGGATGTATTAGGGAGATACATCCATGACCTCAGTAAATAGATTGAAAAGAGAGTGGCTGCTAATGATTACACACACTAGCTCTAGATGTATATGTTGTGGGGTTTCAACTAGATGTGTCAAAACCCCAGTACCCACAGCGTATACATCCAGAGCCACACACACACACACACACACACACACACACACACACACACACACATACATACATACATACATACATACATACATACATACATACATACATACATACATACATACATACATACATACATACACACATGTAACTCTGTGGATTCACTATCACTTCATCCCAATCTCAACACATTTCACATTAATCTGTCTGAATCTGAGCCTGCCACCACACCATGGCAAAGTTTCTTTATAACATTACAGTCATGCATTGAAATGTACAAGTATTTAATTGTAAATTTGATCAATTTATTTCTGAATAACTTACAAATGTACATGTAGTGTACAGCTTTATGCCTTTGGTCTAATGACAGGACTGACAAGTTTCAGAATTGTAGGAGGCTACGTACCTGCTATTTGTGTGTTGTTACTAAGTATTGTATTTTCACACATAACACCCAAATAGCACTTTGTAACATTAAATCAGAACACTGTAACTATAGAGGGGTTATATTTTTATAGTTGGTCACATTTTGGCCATCATGCCAAGGGATTTGATTTCCCACCAAATTGTCATTAAACATCAACGATATCGATATTAGCCAAGGCTGGCAAAACAGGTTATGAGATTGGTCAGTTTTCATTCTATAGGATAGGTTTGTCAAAACCATATAGCTTGATCCCAAGCTGGTATAAAAGAGCAAGTATACACATTGTGTTTGCTAAGTTGGGGAACCCCTATAACAGAAAGGAGGAAAGGGTTAAAAGTTGCACAGTTTCCCATACAATTTACCACAATTCAGTTTGGGAACCCAGGTAGATTTATGTGCTTACCTAGACTCTCTCACAGTCCTCGGAGCTTCGCTTTACTAAAATTAACGCTAAATGAATTATTTTGTATGTATCGGTACTATCTACGTAACGTACTCCATGAACGCGTACTCAAATAACCTTGTACTGTGCATATCGACCACATAGAGATAACTATTTGTTGACGTGTGACTGCGACGCTCCTTGGGCTTCGCGAAAACACAGAGCATCGCAGTCACACATCAAAGAATGGTTATCACTATCATGGTCGATGAGGGTGCACAGTACAAGGATATTCGAGTAAGGTTATATAGCTGGTATCGGTACATACAAATAATTCATTGCGCTTTAATTTTAGTAAAGCGAAGTTCCAAGGACTGTGAGAGAGTCTAGTGCTTATCACCCTCGACGAAAACCCTGATTACACATTGTTATTATCTCCTTTGGCTCACAAAATATTACATGACATTCTTCACTCAAGTAAATTTTGCCTGTGTCCTCCAGGTTCATTGACTGGTCCAAGGCCAAAGAAAAACTTGGCAAAAAAGATGACAACATACAAGAGGATCCAGACCAGAAGCAAAGTGGTGAAAATCTAGATACAGAGAAATCTCAAGACAAAACTGAAACAGAAGTGACTGAAGAACCAGCTACAAAGAAATCCAAAAAAGACAGAAAAGACAAACGTGGACAAAACAAACGTAGACCTAGAGATAAATTTATTGATGCAGCCGACAGGGTATGTCCAGCCATTTTGAATGAAAGAGAGTGCTTGTTCGGCGATAAGTGTAAATTCTCACATAAAATAGAGAATTTCTTGGCTAAGAAACCAAAGGATATCAGTGATAAATGCTATACATTTGACAAGTACGGAAGATGTCAATACGGCATCACATGCCGATTTGGAAGCAGCCATATTAGTGACAATAACACTAATGTTGTGAACGATGACAAATACAAGAACTTTGAACCCAACATTAAAAATACACTTGCCAAAGATTTGCAAAGGTTACTGTGGAAAAGGAAATATAAGTTTGAAAAGGCAGATAGAGTGTTGAAAATGCTGACGAAGATAAATCGAGGTGGCAGCCAAGGCAAGGGTCAGGGGTCAACAGACAAAGGCATGCAGAAAGAAACAGATGTAGGAAATGGTATGGCAGCTAATAAGAATGTAGCAGATGCAGTAGCTTCTGAAAATACATCTTCAGTGCAAAATTTGAATCTTTTGCAAACAGAAGAAAATGGTGGTCCTCCTTCAATAGCGCCTGTGAACTTGGCAACGGAAACAAGTTCTGCAGACTCATGTAAAACCATGCCAGAACTGAACTCAGAACTGCATCACCTGGGGACTGTCACTGATGCTGATTTGATCAAACTGCGGTCCTGTGAGAAAAAGAAAATAGATTTCTCGGATAAGCTGTATTTAGCACCTTTAACTACAGTAAGTATTTCAAAAATGTTTGTATTTGGCACCTTTAACTACAGTAAGTATTTCAAAAATGTTTGTATTTGGCACCTTTAACTACAGTAAGTATTTCAAAATAGTTTGAATTTGGCACCTTTAACTTAGTACTTCAAATTAGTTATATTTGGCACTTTTAACTTCAGTAACTTTCCATAATTGTTGTACCTAACACCTTTAACTGTAATAGGTATTTCAAAATGAATGCTTGGAGAGTTTTCCTGAAAAAATGTAATTTTTAGAATTATATTACAGTGTATTATTGTTGTTGTTGTTGTAATTGTTGTTACAAACTTCAATACGAACACTTAGTCCAGAGAACAACAAAAACACATGACAAACCAACTGTAATGACTACAACTGTAAGTGTAAATCATAACATGTACCTTTGACTGTAACTTACATCAATGTAATTTCTCACTTGCCAGGTTGGAAATTTGCCATACAGACGGATATGTAAGAATTTAGGAGCTGATATCACATGTGGTGAGATGGCAATGTGTACCAATATACTACAGGGTCAGTTATCAGAATGGGCCTTACTTAAGAGACATTCATCAGAAGACATCTTTGGTGTGCAGGTAAGTTATAAACTATTACAATGTGCTATATGTAAAAGTGTAAGTGCTTGGACATCACCTTCCTTCTGAATTTGATCAATCGCTGCAGAAAAGGGAACCTGTTGTAAAAGGATTATGATACCTCAGTAAGTGTATGGTAGTGTATGATGTGGTGACACTTAGTCACCTGATTATTCCTTATTCAAGCCTAGTAAATATATGTGATTATGTATATGGTATACCATATATACATGTATCAGACATGCATTTACAGTACTTGGTATAAAAGCATAATTTGGTTAAACAGACAGTCTTGGCAGTACATAGCTGTCACGTATGCCTTCTTTGTTCAACTTCATCACAACTGCGTAATTTCCTCAACACTAACTGCCTCATCCTTTGATGTGCTCTGTATTGCAATTGTGGTGTGTGCTTCTCTTGTGTGTCTCCCTCAGAAATGCTACAGAAATAAGCACTAGGCAAGCAAAGATAGGACATTGATGTAATTGCACTCACTGTAGGGTGGTCTCTCTGGTCTCTCTGATAACAAATTATCATGTTAGTGGCTGCACATTCAACACAGCTCACTGTTTACACTACATTTTGTATCTTGATTACAGAGTGATTATATCCACATAACCAATGCACCCACCTGTCACCCACTTTTTTGGTCTACCACATGCAACAACAATAGTTTTAGAGTTTGGTTATCTTACTTTGCTGATGTGTCTATCCTCAGACCGGGTCTGAGGTCTATCTTAGTTTTCCCAACTATCACCCACTTGTGTAATCTACATGTACCACATACATTGTACAACAATAGCTTTAGCTTGTTTATCTTAGTTTGCCGATAGCTTGATTTCCATAGTTGTAAGACGAGGAGTGTGAATATGGTTTACATTTTCAGAAAATTAATACAGATTTCTGACTTCTAGTCTGATAATGCTGCTGTGGTGTTGGAGATCTACTTGCTTGTTTTTGTAGGTGATAGGTACTTTTTGACTGAGACTGCTGGCTAACATGCATGTCCACATAAACTAAATAATGTTCCTGTTTATTTTGTTTGTAGCTATGTGGTTCCTTCCCTGACACTATGACAAAGTGTGCTGATTTATTGTCTAACAACATTGATATTGATTTCATTGATGTCAATGTTGGATGTCCCATAGATTTGGTCTTCAAGAAGGTAAGACTATGAATGATGTCAGTAGTCACAGTGTTGTAGCTAACTAGTATCAAAATGATAAAACTCTGATGACACGGGTGGACCAACTAGTATTGCAATAATATAGCTTTGCTGATTGGTTGTGTAACAAATATCGTAAAAATATCCAAGTATAGTTACAGACCATTTATCATAGAAAAACTATCAATATTGGTTAATTGTTGATTGCATCAACACTAATAGCCTTGTAAGTTTTTAATGAAGACTTGGAATATTTGTTGTGAGATTTGAAACTTGTAAAAATTAGGTGTGTGTGTGTGTGTGGGGGGGGGGGGGGTCTGTCCAGTCATTATAGTTTGCCTAGTAATATTGTAGTGTAATCTCTGCAAGGTTTATTGTATTGCTTGTGAAACCTGAACTGATTTCACCTAATCCATATCAAAATACTGACTTGATTTTGGTTTTGGTTTGTTAACATTTCAAATTGTCAATTAGTGAATAACAAGAGCTGACAAGTGATGTACATGCATATGATTTTCAAATACCTTGAGATACTCAGTCCAGATACTCATTATAGATTGAGTTGACTCAAGGCAAGGAATGACCTTGACATTGCAGTTTAATTCATTGTAAATGAACTGTTTTTCTTTGCTATACAGGGTGGTGGATGTGCATTGATGGGTAGATTGAGTAAATTCGAACAGATAGTGACAGGAATGACATCGGTATGTATACAAAATTAAATCATTGGTCATTCAAATAGCATTTTTTTTAAATTTAAGAGACAATAGTATACTGATACAGTAATAAATAGAAAGACTTACACAACTCAAAATCAATCAGAACTAAATTAATGATGTAATTTGGCAAATACACTTGAAAACACAATGTATTGCACAGACAGATAGACTGACAGCCACAAACACAGTTACACAGACATACATACATACATACATACATAGACTCACTTACACTTACACACACAAACACTCATGATTCACTCAGTCTGCAGACACACAAATATACAGTAAGAAAAAGCAGACACTCAGAAACATAGTTAGATAGACACACATGTACACTCACACGTGGACACCATCATCATACATCACTGCCCTCTACGGCAAGTCTTATCAACCAATCCCAAAAGGGCAATAACAATATTAGGTTTGACCCCATCGTCGCAAACCACGACCGTTTTACGGCACCGTTGGCTTGACCCAAGGTTCACAAATTGTAATTTGTCAAATGTTCTATTTATACTGTAACCATGTAGGTAATGGATGTTCCTTTGACTGTCAAAATGAGAACTGGAATACAGGACAAGAGTTTCACAGCTCACAAAGTCATACCTAAACTGAAAGATTGGGGTGTTTCCATGGTAACGGTAAGTCACCCAGAGCACATCAGTCAGTTAAAGGGTGATTCATACTACTTTACTGGCACCTTATGTGAATAATCATTTAATATGTTTTCATATTTTTATGTGATGATGTCTGGTTAAACTTGAGTGTGTCAAATTTCCCATCATTACAGAATTAACAAGGAACAAATACTTATATTTTGTGGAAGGCCAATTTGGGTGAGAAAGATAGCTGTCTGGTAGCTGTAAACAAAGTTGGTCCAGACCAAAATAATGATGCTTTAATCTTATGGCTCCACTGATACACTAGTTGTAATCCATGGGATTCAATATTTTGATGTGACTGGTAGTTTGCAAATGATAACTGATTCTAAATGTGGGACAAAAATTAATGTTTCTAGGACGGATGAGTAAATAATACATGACATTCTGTTTATGTCTTGTAACATTATTATTCTATCCTGTGTAGCTTCATGGACGTTCCAGAGAACAGAGATACACCAAACTTGCTGACTGGGACTACATAAATGAATGTGCTAAGGCAGCTTCCCCTATGCCACTCTTTGGTAAGTTAGTTATAAGTATATAGCATCAGTTAAGATAGTCAACATTTGCTAATTTTGAGGTGTACACTAGCTTTGACAGATACATATGAATGATGTGACACACTTTATCAGTTATATCGTTATTCATCAGACAGAAAACGATATGCCAGTGCTGGCACTATCACAATTCATGGTCTGCTTCAATGGTTATCACTCTATCTATAAGGATACAAATGCTGGACATCTTCAAAATTTTGGTGAAAGAGACTAGATGGCAGGCAGTAAATTTGTGATGTTGACTGTAGTACATGTGTTTTATATCAGTGCATTGTCAATCATAATACAGATGTGACAGTGTGTAGTAACTAACATTGACTTACTTGTATGAAGTGAACTAAGGAAAGGCTTCATGCAAAGATGAAACTAAGGAAACACAACAAGATTGTTGATACGAAAACAACAGTAGATGCCTCTGAAGTAGTTTGCAGTGACACTCAAATCAACTTGTTTACATCTTTGAAAATTACCTTTCCTTTTTGTTTTCATGCCCAAGTACAACATTAATTAATGATTATACTATCTAATAGCATACATTTAATTTACATAATTTGTATCTATAACAGGTAATGGTGATATTCTGTCTTATGAAGACGCCAATAGACAGAGGGAACACACAGGAGTGACTGGTGTAATGATTGCAAGAGGTGCTTTAATTAAACCATGGGTCTTTACTGAAATCAAGGAACAAAGGTGAGCAGGAACACCCTGGTTAATTTCAGAAAATTAGAAGGACTTTTTTCAGGAAGTGAATATTAATGAAAAGAATTAAAAAATTACATTTACTGTGGTCTTAATGATATTGTTTTAAGTTGAACTGCCTGTGTATGTTTTATGGTAATGCTTACTTGGGGTAATATTGAATTTGTTTTGTAGAGTTTGTTATTACCGAATCATTCATGCATTATTTGCTTTAACTTCAAGACAATAATTTAGTCATGAAGCTATAAAGTCAAAAAATTAACAATACATCGTAAATATAAAATCGACCTTTGTAAAAGATTGACATAATTGTACTGTCACTAATTTTTGTTTTCTACATTTTATATTTTCAGACATTGGGACATTTCTTCAACAGAGAGATTTGATATTCTACAAGATTTTGCCAACTTTGGACTGGAACACTGGGGGTCTGATCAACAGGTACACACATATAAAAAAAATAAAAGTGTTGAAATATTTTGTCAGAAAGTAACAAAACAAACCCTGTTTTTACCAGTTATGACCAAAGAAATAGTTATCATGTCCTTGAAAAAATGAAAAACCATAGTACATTGTATTTGTATTTAACATAGCATACTTCTAAGAAATAGAAAAAAAATCATAAACCTTTGGTGTTGCTTTTTTGTACAGAACCTATTCTCAGTTAAAATCAGGGGAGAAAATCACAATAGACTTTTGAAAATAGAGGTCAAAATGTGATATCGAAATTCAGCCATTACAGACTCTAAAATGACCGCCAAATACTCGGTTAACTCAATCAATCATCATTGGGAAAATTACAGATTATAGATTTCCTTGAAAAAATGATGGTGAACTCCAAAAAATTTGTTCCTTCCAAAGTAACTGAAAAAAGGTTTCATATGCCAGGAGAGTTTTTATGAACTTTGATTTTCAGGGAAGATTGGCTCCCAAGGTGTATTCTACCTTTACTCAGTTGATTTATTATGTGCTTTTTCTCCAGAGAGCTCAAGGCACTCACAATTATTACCCCTGGCACAGATCAGTGGCACACAGCGGCCCTTTATACTTCCTCAACTCCCTTGGGAGCATACAATCCTTTGCAGCCTCTTTAAGTGCTTTCATATTGCAATCTATATCCTATCAGGTCCCCAATTATAGAGCTGGGTTGACTGAGTCACAGTCGTGGTTCAAATCTTACCCACGGACTTAAGCCATTCCGAAAAAATGGCAGCGACAGGGCTCGAACCTGCAACATGCAGGTTCCAAGCCGGCCACTCATAACAAATCGCCCATCATGACTCCATAACTCAATTCTATTGTTTGGGGAATATCAGAACAGTCTCATGTATAATCTATGTCAGTATAGATGTATTATTGTAGCTAAACTAATAGGGATGTATTTAGTTCCCTTGAAATTGCTTTTGTCAAACATTTTAGAAGTTTGCTTCAATTTACAATGTCAATGAAAGATGTCAAAGTTCATTTGTTTGGACAGTATTCACAGACAGAGGCGTTCTGGGTACTATGGCTTTTAGCAGATATGTAAAGAGCTATTTGAACCTGCAGGACAAAATATTATCCATTCAGTATTAATACTCTGATGTATATATTCTGACTGAAGTTGCACTATAAATTGAATTTGAAAACTGTTTGCAATAAAAGTAAACTAGATAGACAAACTAAATAAAGATTTTGCTGCACAAGAGGAAAATGGGGTCTCAAACTTTCAGTTAAATTTATGGTACAGGACACTGAAAATATTGTGTTACTTTTATTTTGCAGGGTGTAGATAGAACTAGGCGATTCCTACTAGAATGGTTGTCATTTTTGTATCGCTATATTCCTGTGGGTGTATTGGAAAGAGTGCCGCAACGAATCAATGAAAGACCACCACAATACTTTGGAAGAAATGACCTGGAAACATTGATGGCCAGCTCTTACTGCAATGATTGGATCAAAATTAGGTACAGTAGAGTTTGGCCTGTATTCTTAAAATCATTTTTCTGCTTTTCGTGTCACGATGAAGTACATAGGAGTATCACTTTGTCAAATATCATTTTCTTCGGTTGTCAGAGAAAAACGAAAGGTTATTATTCCGTGTATTTGAACACTAGAGGGCGCTAGTCAGTTCGCCTTTATGTATGCTTTTCAATTTTATTGTTGGGCTCAAGTTTTGAGTGTTTCTCAGCTTATTCTCAGCATCATGATTTATGGTGAATTATAAACAACTGTTGATCATGTAGACCTAGTGTCAACAATTTCATTTTTGTAAATTAACGAGATATTGAAGAAATTATGTTCTGGATGAGTTAAGTTTTCTATATAAGGCACAGCATGATGCATATTGTAATTTGAAAGCGAGTTGTCTACAGTTTCAAGATTAATCCCCACTACCACATCCCTGTGATCAAATAGAAAGAATTACCATCTGATTAATAGAAAAGTAGACCACTTTACAAAGTTCAAATCAGTGTTGACAGAGGTGATACTTACATTGGTTGAAAAATTAGTTATGCATGATGATTAAAGTTGCATTGTGTGAACCTTATTTAAAGGTGTGTGCACCTTCCAATAATAATAGCAGCCAAGGGGGTCTGTGTGTAATTACAGAATGTAATGTCTCACTCCATGCGTGAATAAAGGAAATAACTTAAGTACACAAACCTATAATTAAGTTTCCAAGTACTTGTGAGTTTCAGTGTATCATATTACTGCAGGCTGTTAAGTATGACGTGACTCACCTGCATGTGACATTTACTTTTTTTTTCACACAGTGAGATGCTCCTGGGACCTGTACCAGATGATTTTCAGTTTCTTCCCAAGCACAGGGCAAACTCCTATAGATAGAGAAATAACAGCCAGCCAGCCAGGAGAAATAAAGTTCAACAACAGATGCTGTACACAGTTCACAAATATTGATGTACTGACAAGAACTACCACTTTCTTGATACAATCTATTTAGTGGTCTGAGATACAATTTATAGACATTTCTAAATGATTGAATACAAATTATGTGTTTGATTTATTATTTTTGCATCCAGCATGCAAGTTGAAGTCTGGTGCTAATATTCCGACATTTCCCCAGACACAATTCGATGCCCACACTTGCATGACTTTAGCCAAAATCCAATCTGATTAAAATCTGATGTAGTGACTATGGCTAGATTTCAACATTTACCTCTATGTCATTCGTTTATTGTCATTTGTTTTTGGTTCTGTGATCTGAGTACCTTTTCAGTGTGACTTCGCAGGTATGTCATATTATCACTCTGTCAAATTAATCATGCATGTCACATAGAATTATGTTCATGTAGTCGAGATGGGGGCTGGTAGTGATGTGACTTCATTCTACTTTGAGGTTGATTGCACAGGGTATGATAATTTTGTCAAGTACAAAACGTTTTTGTGGTTTTATGGGGGGGGGGGAGAAATGGAAAAAAATAAGGTGTATTATGTTAACATGTGTGCTACAGTGTACATGTACACTTAGATTGATTAGTAAATGTTATTTTCAATTTTTGGAGCTCAAGTCAACATTTTACGTTTGGTCATATCTTTTTGCAATCTTCCCTTGTCACTGATTTGTGTACATGTAGTTTAAACGGATATTACATGATTCTAGTAAGATCAAAACTTCTTGTCATATTTTATGATTCATTTCAATGGAAGTTTCGAAATCATGAGTGTTTTTTATTTAGATACAATTAAAACCACAGCCTTACCTCCTCATACCAGTTTCTGTCCCCATGACATAACTGAGAGATGAATTTGATTTGATTTACTTAACCATGCTGTACACCAGATTTTATTTTGATGTACAGAGGGTCACTGTTATAATAACTCTTCACAACACAGGGTAATTCAAGTGCATGTGTTTCGTCATTTTCACTATGTATGTAGTACAGTTATGATGTGTGGAATTCAACACTGGACTGGATTTTCATTTCTTCTGGTGAATAAAAAGGCTAGTTATGAAAGCCAAGCTCAAATAAAATGACTTATTTGTATTTACTGAGAGGCAGCAGGCATTTGTTTCTGCTTTGTACTAGTAAATTGTAGAGACACAGAATAAAAAAGTTTGATCCATAGTAATAATGCGATGGTAATAATGATCATAATACTGATATGAAAATAAGATTTATTATGGGCCTAATCTCTGTGAGTGAGTGAGTGAGTGAGTGAGTGAGTGAGTGGAGATTACTACAGAACCCCCCAAAAAAGAAGAAGAGTGCACAGACACTCAGCAGTTGGAGTAGTTTGACGCAAAGGACAACAGCTGTAGTTCCGCACTCAGTATTAGGTGTAGAAACGAAAATAATGGTGAAAAAAGATCCCACATTGCGATCATCACTTTTATTGAGAATCTCTGCAATAATCATATAAATATAATATATATGCCTACATAATACAGATGCTGAAAAATATTTCTTTTAAAATATTTATGAAACTTAAGTATTTACAATATAGTGTTATATTTACAACATAATTTCATTTAACTTAAATTTACTAAAGCGGTGATATTCTCTACTGTGGCACATCAGTATATGTATGTCGACCATTTCTTAGATAATATAAAAAGTGCAAATTCATCTTATAAAACTTGTAAATAAACAATAACCAACATATTTCAAATCATAATGATATATACGGTTTGTACAAGTTACTTTTTTGCTCTTGGTATATTTTTTATCGTCGTCCATTTTGTAAATATTTGCATATATTAACATATTTAGTACGTTCGTCATTTCTTTGCTCTTCTGGACAACTGTGTTGCTCTGTTTTCAAGACTTCAAATTTTGTACACAAATGCACGCATTGACGTAACTTCGTCTCATTTACACTCTGAACTATATTAATATAAAATTATCATTTTTCTGACATATATTGCTCATTACTTTTCAAAGAAGTTGGTCACTTTTGAAAGATTCAAGGCGCGGGTCAAAGAGTTGCACAATATGCAATTGTTTGTCTTGTAAGATCATGATCGGAAAAAACCCTCCTGAAAAAAATCAACTGAAGCCACTTCACGTTCGATAAAGCTTTAAACGTCGTCTAAGTAATGCAAATCAAAAAATCCATTTATTTCGCGTATCTTATCCACATCATCTGTTCAGGAGAGTCGCTATAGCAACGGAAACAATAGTCAGTATCGTTGCTGACTGTTCTTTGTTACTTGCATTCTCTTCTTCCCACCTGCCGTTGCAGTTATATTTGTCGGTGCAGCAACGATAGCATGTACCGTCATCCATGTTTTCAAAGTCAGTTTCATAGTCTTCTTCACTACACGTCGTCTGACAGTTGATGGAACAGTACCGTCTCAGGTCGACGATCACGCCACCTTCTTTCTGCACATACAACTAAAATTTGAACATGATCATATAAAACGTTATTACAATCGTGTTTTCTAAATAGAACAAACTTTATATAATGCTCCCTTGGTTCATTTGGCAGAAGTCTACATTTCAGACAAAAATTAGGGGTCAAATGTTTACATTAATTCCAGAAAATAGAGCCAAAAATCTTGGTGGGGGGGGGGGTGTGATTGATTGAAAACTTCGTTGTCCAAAATATGGGGTCAACAGTCGTATGTGCACTCAAAGAAAGCGATCCGACCTCTCGATAATGCTTTAAAATCAAGAGCCAAAAGTCTAAATGTGTTTGTGCACATGTGTGTGTGTGTGTGTGTGTGTGTGTGTGTGTGTGTGTGTGTGTGTGTGTGTGTGTGTGTGTGTTTGTGTCATATGGCCGGGGGAGGGGGTCAAACACGCAACCTCGCAAACCATAGCTGATATAGCTCACGCGACACTTCGAAATGTCAAGACAATGCTTCTTGGATGGTACCGTAAAAGAGGATGTTCTATTCATAGGGTATCGTATTATTACGTTAATATTGATGTATTTGATTAAAACTTATATATAATATTTCTCCACATACACCGGGGTTGATAATATGGAATTGCTCATAATTGTATTATACTTTTTATTATGGACTATTTCCATGGTATTAAATTCAGATTTAGTTCTTTTCGATCGTGTAATTTCTTATTATAAGCCGTGATTGATAATTCAGAATTATTGACGATTATGATGACAAATTGTAGTTAAATTTACTGTTTAGTGGCCTGCAATTTGGGGAGTGCCCAAAGTTAGAACTAAGAAGTACGCCCCAGTGTCGGTCAACTTGACATTCTCATCAACGTCTAGTCGTCGCGTCAGTAAGCTCACAGATCACATGGTTTTAACCCGTACCCAAGTTGTTTGTACTATGGAACTTACCGCACACTGGTCATCATTGGTTGGGCATGTGTACGATCTACCCGTACTGGCAGGCTCGTCTTTGCAGGAAGCACCGAGTTCACCTTGTGCAGTCAGACTATAGCTACACCAGTAGCACTTTAAGCCGTTGACCAATGGTACTGCTGTAAGAAATAATCAATCAATCAATCAATCAATCAATCAATCAATCAATCAATCAATCAATCAATCAACCAATCAATCAACCAATCAATCAGCACACCTACCCAAAATGTCATTCAAACCATATACATCTCCCCAATGTTTCTGGAAACCTTCCAAACAACTGCACTGCACTTATGAACATAATCGAAAGACTACGCAACCAACCATTTTATCAACCGATCAATGCTCGAGTCGAAATAGTTAAAATTTCTTACACGTACATATACACTAAATACGTAACATACTAACAACAGTACAATGGTGTATATACATCAGTGGTAAGAACAAAACTAATACATATAACATAAGAATAGAAAGGACACGGCAGTAAATCAACACAAACTATAGTCTAGTTCCTATACAGTATCGTTACTATTTATACCTTCACTCACACCACGTACAGTGGGCATCCAGACTACACAAACTACCGATACAAAATGGAAGAATGGGTACGTGGTTATTCAAAACGAAGCAAACAATAAAAAGAATAACAAAACAAAATCTGGTCGTCGACATAACGCTTTTCTCACCTGGTAGTATTCATTGTCGATAATTATATATCTGATAAAAGAATCTGAAGTTATATCTGAGTATGCATATCATATTGGAGTGAAAACTTGGCAGTATGAAAATCGAAATTATCAGCATTTGTAATATATTTCATAATAATTCAACTGAAGTTCATTTAGGTCTACTTATATAGGAATGGCGGTCACTATTTAATTGCAGGTAAAAACACAATTTTCATGTCGGTTTTATCGACATGAAACGTTTTTATTTGCAGCAAATTGTTCTTTGAAATCACTGTATGATTATATGATTAACGGAGACGTGAATATAATATAGCGTAGCATAATGCCGAGTTGTATGTACGACCATTGTCTTCTTTTAGTTACTGTATTAAGGATGTACATTGCCAATGATCTATCGTGCTAGTTTGACCTCATACAAGAATCTGACATAAAATAGCTTTTAAATTCCTCGTTAGAAACCAGCATATCGTCAACGTTATATATACCAGTGTGAATGAAAAACTGACCTGCCGTACTCTTAGGTTACGTGTACACGTACGTTGATTTTAAATTGTTTATAGCTTATAGCTTGTTCATGTCGGCATAAACTTGTAAATAGAGGAATTAAATGGCGATGACGCATTATAATTTTATCACAATCACAACATCGCACAATACTACACAATGCGGTATACCGTATAGTGAACGAACGTACACTATAAAAATCTATAATTAAAAAAAAAACGTCCACACCCACCTGTTGAATATAATAGGAATAACACAGCTAGCGAATTCAAATCCATATTTTCTTCTGCTGCTTCTTCACAACCACATTTAAACAACCAAGTTAATGTACATGTCCCATGTAATTTGACACACGGTCTAACAAATTCGACTTCTTACAAGTGGTACATTACCCAAAAGCGTTTACCTCCTCAATGGACAATTTGTACACATAGTGACCCACACTATAATACCCCTGAGAGATTGACGGATGTGCACATGGGAACGTGACCCAACGTTGTATAGATTCACATGGAAATATGCCCTTTGAATATAAATCGTCGACAATGTTCGGGTTAAGTCGTAGTATTGTAAGACTACTCGCAGACGATATACATATATTATACAATATGTACGTTCGGCAGCCGATAGTGAAGAAACCGAACAAGCTGATAGTGAAATGCTGTGACGTCAGAACCTGATAAACGATAAGAAAGACATACAAACAAAGGATTGTGTTTGCCAAGAAAATCTCAATATTTGTTATTCTCATTAAATATTTCTCTTACACTGTTTGAAATCAGTTACCATATCAAATTGCACACTATACGTTTTGCAGAAGGAATGGCGCTATTAATAATAATTAGAAATAAATTGACGGTAAAAATATTTCACACATGCAGCGAACAGTTCACTGACCTTTCAAAATAGGTCAAGTGCTGACACGCAGCGCACTTGGAAGCCTCCTTCAGTCACTCCACCCTCTAAAATTGTGTACTGTGTTACCATGGCTACCACGAAGTGCATATGGCGTTGTAACATTGAATGTGGTATGTTGAATACTGCCTCTCTTGGTTTCTGTCAGACACTTTCTTTGCTTTCGTTTTTTTTTTTTTTCATTTATTGTCTATGTATGCAGTTTTGGCATAGTAGTCTCGACTAAATATAAGAACCAAATCGAACTGAAATGACGCAAACTAAAAGATTTATAGAATTCAATTATTCTGAGCCTCTTGATAGAATTTTATGATTTTTAAATAACTATGAGGCCCAATAAAAAAATTGTGTGGTTCCGATTACGATCAATTTTACATGTAGAATAGGGAGATTTTTTATTTTATTTTGTTATATTTTCTTTTCACGTGTCTCTCTGTTATTGGTTTCTTCCCATCAGATGTACTGCCATTACAGATTGGAAGAACAGTGTTATATTGTCTTTTAAGTTGATGTCAGTATCCGCACCCATGGTATATCTGGCGAAACTTCACAATTTTTGCTATTTTATTGTTTTTTTCTCAAATATGTAAAAAGAAGTTTAGGGGTCGGGTGAAAAACTAGTGAAAAACTAGGTGGGGTCGGGTAACCGCCGGAAACCAAACATTTTTTTAAGGCCTGATTAGAAGTTCGCTTCTTCGAATTTTCATCATTAATTTTTCATCCCTAAATCTAATATTCAATATAACCTTGCTAGCGCTGGTTGTGTAGTATCCGGAATATACATGTAACTTTGTTGATAGGAAAGATGATAACTGATCAAGGATTAATTGACTATACGTACTTCAAGTATATATGTGCCAACAATCTGATATAAATCAGTTGTACTCGGCTAGTTAGTTTTAATCCTAGACCCCTCTAGAGTGCGGTGATCAAGGCGAACACGTTACGCAACTCAACTGACGATTCAAGTCACCGTACAATAACAATGTAAGGTCGAACTGAACATTTTACCAACTTCTTTACACCACTCGAGCTCAGATATCAATTTAAAGTTTAAGGTTAATTCATTTTCTAAAGCGTATTTTCTATAACAAACAAACATATAAGGTAAAAACAACACACTGGTTAAAATTTCGACAAAATGGCTAAAATGACTACATAATATATGGGGTAATCAAATCAGTAGAGTTCATAATACTGTTCAAAAAGATATGTTTTAAGTTCAAGTTCGCGTTTATATAAAGTCCAACGTCACCAATCATTTCAGTTCGTAAAGGGATAATTCATTCAGATTGATTGGCAAGTTTATAATCCTGTTGTAAATATATCTTTTTTTCGATATACATAACTTAAAATAACTGTTGCTTTTAATAATAACAATAAAAAATACATTTCTTTATATTTATATTCACCTAGAACTTTATCAGTTGATTAATTGATTGATTGATTGATTGGTTGATTGATTGATTGATTGGTTGGTTGGTTGGTTGATTGATTGATTGATTGATCGATTGATTGGTTGGTTGGTTGATTGGTTAATTGATTTGTTGTTTTTAGGCTGGTTGGTTGGTTGGTTGGTTGGTTGGTTGGTTGGTTGGTTAGTTGTTGATTCAAGTTCTTATGCACCACGCCCCCAGTAGTTGGGAAATTTTACACGAAGTTGTTTCAATATTATATTGCGATCAGTACTCATGAATATTCACTGTGCAATAATTTGAATACATTATCTTTTCTGTTGACTCCATTATAGAGGCACAAGATCAACTTGATGCTTCTCTGAAATCGCAAGTAATTGAAGGTGATGTAAAATCATGAAATGACTCTCCAGAAACCATAGTTTATGATAATGTCTCTATTTCCCGGGGAGGCCACAGTTCCCCTTTAATAGGCCCAGAACACATTACTTGTTAGCTAATATTCTATTCAAAGATGGTCTCAATACAAAATAATGACGTTATTAGTTGTTTATGAAAGAATACCGTCACCGGTGCCAAAGTGAAAATGACTCTTTTGTGCATTGGTGACGGCTCGTTATTTTTTTAATAATCGTAAATAGAATATTAGCTCACAAGTGACTGTGGCTCAGAATTGTGAACATAATATTTCAACTAAAACAAAAAACCAAACACTTCCAAAATATAAGAGAAAAGTTCAAAACGAAATAAACGTAGCCTTACTGTAGAATTAATCCCCCCGAACTCGTTTGGACAGGTTGTAAGAATAACATTTTGATGTATGGCGGTAGCCTAGCCTACAGTCATTTAAAACTATGTGTATGGAGGTTTCCAAGGCAACCTCGATTACTATTGACACACGCCCTCAGGAGCTGATATTTTGCAATAAATTTTGATAGTGCCATACTCAAGCAAGACAACTCAATAACACCCAGTGTGATACTGAATCGATCTAAGTGGCACTTCTTGACGCATAAAGTGAAGGTTTCCAAATAACATACAATATTGTTTTAAAACAATCAATCACTAGGTCAAAGGTCGGATCGATAACGAGGCAAATCAAATAGGGAAGTAAATACAATTTGAAGGAAGATGGCGGATCCGCTGAAAGGAACGAGCACAGCGAATCAGGAAAAATCACCGAAAGATGAGTCGGTTATGGTGGACTTGCAGAAGCAGCTGGCGAAAGCTAACATAAGTTTGCCAGAACTGTCAACGCTAGCGCAAAAAGGAGATGAAAAGGTACGTCAGAATTTTATTTTGATACCCATAACAACTTCGAAGTTCAACCGCTTAGCTGCGTCGCGTACCTCCATGTAAAGTGTAAACAGGCAATGATATCGCGCTGTATCATATTGTAACTTATTGTGTTCAACCATTGAACCCCGGGCATTGAACACTGCACCGGGTCTTCATCATGTGCCAAGTATATTGCATTAAATTTCAGAACCATAAATATAATATACACCGTGTACACGGTAATGGCGTCACTACACTATGTAACATGTTGAATTCTCAGAGGTTGATTTACTATATACTGCCTTCATATGGCTGTATCACGGTCTTCAATATTCTTGGCAAGATCAGTTACTACAGTCTTGGAGGAATTATACTGACAGTATAATTCCTCTAAGCTACAGTTAAATTACTAACACTGGGTTTCTCTATCGTATCGTGTAGTGTTTTCCGTAGATTTTTTAAAAAGGACCATGAGGATACAAATTACTTGACACGAACAACAACTACATTGTACATGTGTGTAAATGTTTGTTTTTTTTAAAAATGAAGAAAAAATTCCTTATTTGTAATGTCAAAAATCATATATATAAAATTAGTTTGATCATAATGGTTAGATTTTCACACCCAATTTACGTTGCACAGTGAACATGAAGTGATCACGTTCAATTTACAGTCGATGATATAGTTTTACGACATCACTATATTTGTACATGGCACATAAATAACAAACCCGTTGTTAAAAACCATGCCATAACTTAGGGCATACAGGTACTTTTTTTATTTGTTTAATTTATTGTTTGACTCAGGTTCCATGTCTACATGTATATAGAAATGGGGAAAATATAAATATGCAAAATACAATTGTAACTTAGTCCTGTTCTTACGGCAAGTTTCGATGGTGCCGTAAAAGAGGCCATGGTTTGCAACGATGGTACTTTAAGAATAACTCACAGGAGAAATTAAAATATCAAATATCTCTCCCCATAATGATACCCAGGTGATAACTGAATTGAGTGGAAACCAGAAACTAATTGTATACAATGTAGATCTCCTTGTCAAATGATACACTTACTTTGCATTATAAGGATTCATAGTAACTCATTCTTTCTTAGCAATGTGTGGAATGTTACCATGGAAACTAGCAATCTTCAGATTTATAAGGATAAATTTTAAATTCTCCTCACCTTGGAAATAAATTTTAGGTATACTTCAATCAGTGCCATAGAGCAGTAGCCGTGTTATGGCAGTGCTTAACAAACACCCATTTGTTGTCACATCTACAGCAACATTGTATTATACTCTGGTTTCCCAAATTGTCTGAGTTTTCAAGTTTGAAAATATCAAGGTGTTTTTTTTACATTATTTGACATCAAAAAAGAATGTTAACCTTATATACAGATCAAAATGATAAAAATCTACATGATTAGAGACATTGTCTGATATTACATTGCTTTTTTTGATAAAATCTACATGATTAGAGACATTGTCTGATATTACATTGCTTTTTTTGATAAAATCTACATGATTAGAGACGTTGTCTGATAATGTGATATTACATTACATCGACGTTAACTACCATATCTTGATGAATATCTTTTCATCAAAGGATGATGGTAGCATTCATGTTTTATTCATGTCAAATTGGTTAGTGAATATCACAAATTGAAATTTTGACATTTCAGATATAAAAAATCAGAGAGTTTACTTAAATTAGTGAATTTCTCCATGGCTACCAATGTTCATACATTTTGCTATTTGTAGGCGTACATGTACATGTTTCAAATGAGAGATTTGAAACACAAATAACAGGATTTGACTTTATTGCCCTCTTCTACAATATGTTGCCATGGTTTCCTTATAATGTCTTGACATAAAATAACATTAGCAGTAATACATTTCTGCTGTTGCTACTAAAAATTACAAGGGTACAATCTGCATAATACTAAAGCAATTTACAATGTACACATGTATAGCGAAGTGATTGTCATAAGTGACCAAATTATAAATATACTTGTACATGTCCTTCTGCCTAGGCTTATTATGAAGACTATTAAACAAAGAGTTATGAGTTCTAAACTGGTTTCCTTGAAATAATTTAAAAAAAAATTAACTTTTAGCTGTATGTTCTGTTGTTATTCAAATTGCATGTGTTTAAAAAAAAAAAAATACTGCTCTTGGTCTCAAGTTGAAAAAATCATGAAATAAATTTGAATTGGATGTACCCAAAAAACTAGAAATCAGAATTTTGATAAAATCAGCAACATCATTGTCATAAAGATGAACTTGCTACTTTTATCATTTCCTTTGTACCATTGAGAGAGAGCTCTCCTCTTGATGTCGATCTCGATCTCTCGATCTGAAACCCAAGCTAATTATCAATTTAATTTTGCCATTACATTGTTTTCTTCTTTTTTTTGCAGTTGGTGGAAAAATTTTTGTCAGAAAATATAGATATTGAAAAAGATGATATAGGAGTGAAGCAAAGTCAATTATATATAGGTAAGTTGTGTATGAAATTCAACTATTGTTTGTTTTGGTGATGGATCGGATGTAGTGCACAGGTTGCAAATTATTTTAAGTTAATTGGTGAAAGCTGAAATTATATTTTGAGGGGGATTTGACCTGCTTGACCTACTGTGTTATTACAATGCCCCAGAGTGCCGCAATAACACGTCAATGAATGATTAGTCCTATGAATTCGATTAGGGCGCACAATGCAAGGATGTTAGATAGAGTTCAAGTAAGCGGTAGATATCGGTACATACATGTACAGCCACTTTCTGCTAGCGATGCTCCCAAGGCTGTGAGAGAGACTAAGAAAGCCCCTGTTATGGCATCAACTGTGCTAACAAGGAAAGAAAATGATTTGTGTTGAAGGCATGCATACATGTATTTGATTACAAGTATTTTAAACAAGATTTTATATATTTTTCATTGGGGTAAAATCTTATAAACCCAGATTATGCCTTTAAACAATACTTAGTTAGAATATTAGTCTTGTAAATACAAATAGCAATCAGAATCTGAAAACAATTTCACAATGTTCAATGCAGTTATACTTGTACTTGACCCATGAATACCAAGGTTTGTATATTGTCCATTCTTTCATTTTACTGTTATTTGTTCTCATCAATCATTTGTGTTCTATCTTGTATTCTTTTTCTTATCAGCTGCCTTTTGGGGTTTTCATGATGTTGTCAAAGCATTACTAGATAGCGGAGCAGATATTAATTGTCAAAACAGAGGTACTCTCTGGACGGCCCTTCATGCAGCTACATTTCAGGAACATGGCAAGGTGAGATAGAAATTACAGTTACAAAGGACCTTTCCAATGAATTGTGTCCTCTAGTGGTACTAACTTAACTTGAGACCTTTCCAGTAAATTGTCTTGATATAAAGGACCAGCCTATTGAAGTGCACCCTCTAGTGGCAAAGCTTATTTGAAACATAGGATCCTTTGGAACAACATGCCCTTCAATAGCACAAACAAAGTTCGGTGCAAACGACTTTTCCAATGAATTGCATCCTGTAATTGTACAAACTTATTTTCATACAAAGAACCTTTCCACTGAACGACACCCTGTATAGTAGTGGTCAATGTTCTCCCCACTATAGAGAAAGCACGGTGCAAACACCATCTGTGCCATCTACGCTGCCATGCTTGGCAGGTTTCTGACTCTGACTTCTGAGACTTTGTGAGTATTCTCATGATTCTATGTATGTGATTTGTCGTGGTACAGCAGCATTGACAAAAACCACATCATCTTTTTTGGAAATCATTAAAAAGGGAAAATAGCAGGTGTGGAAATGTGACCCTATGCAACAAAATAAGAGTACATGTACTTGATAAAGTTTCATCATGAAGTGTACTGTAATGGCGTTAAATGATTTAATGATATACAATAATTGTACATTTGTATATACTGTATCGTGGTAAAAAAAAATGTCCATAAATTATAAATTGTGCATGCTGCTTTTGATATTATTATGAACAGATCATTTTCATGTTTAAGTAAGAGTATGTATCATTATTCAAGTTTGCTGTAATATTGAATTTAGCAAGTTACGGTAGAAGTACATGGTTAGCAGTGGCTTCTGAAAATCATAGAGTACTTACAATTGATGGTCAGTCACTAGGTGTTTGGTTTTGATAAATCAATCTCCTGTTTATCAATTTACCTGCAAAAGTTAAAATACTGTCAATGCATTCATCACTGCACAGTGATTTGATTGCACCCACTTCACTGCTTACAAATCTATCAAATTATCAAACTCGTTTTTTTGTACATACACATGTACCTGTAAATGTGATAACTTATGCAATAGCTTCCTTTCAATTCTAAACCAAGACATTGAAAGACAGACATACAACAAAAAGAATAACAAAGTGGAAATAAGACCCTGGGAATGTTAATATCTTTTTTATTGGCTTGCTGTTACAGTATATTCGCTACTGTTGGAATTTGTATGTTTCATGAATAGTTATTTTGACATCGTAGAATATAAAAGATATTCGCCAGGTGTTGACAAAGAACTTACATATCTAGTTAAGCTACATGTACGTGCGTGGCCAGTTGATAAAAGACGTACAGTTGCAATTAGGATTTTCTATGTAGCACGCAGACATCTGTGAAATTGAATTTTCTCAGAACCGAGATCTACTTATTGAATTAAAGAAGGATAAAAAGAGTCTTACAACACCTTTTCTAATCACCACACCATTAGCACTGGGGAAAAAATCAGACATTTTGCTTATTTGCAAAATGTTCCATTCTGCATATTTTACTTGAACAATTAAGACATTGAATTTGTTTGTTTGTTGGTTTATGTGTATAATTACAGATGTTTTGAACAGATGAGTAATGATATATATTAAGGCAAAAAACGAATTTTTGTAGCAATCATAATAGGCAGTGTTTACATTCTTCACTTAAGAGTTCTGTCCATGTGAACAATTATGTCATGCCTTATCTTCAACATGTACGTCTATCAGCCAATTTCATTCAAATTTGACACGAAGGTGACATACAAAATGTATCATAGTCCCAGTATTTGAATGTTCTTTACCAGTTTGTATTACTCAAGCATGACATTGCAACCTACCAGGATCATTAAGAAGTATTGCATTATATGAAGTTGTGTAAATGAATAACAGGGAAATATATACATTATACAGAGACATCTGACATCGAACTCATCTGGGGATGACATTTTGATTGGTCAGAATCTCATCAATTGAATTAGAGAGTAGAAGAGTATCACTACCCCAATGTTCAATTAAACATTCCCCCACCCAAGTATTCTTTGTACTAATTTTATATGTCTTTTTTTTATTTGTAGATGGTAATATTATAGCTAGAATGTAGAGAATTTTGAAATAATTGTATTCCTTCAATTGATTTTGATTGATTTATTTTACTATTCTTAGGTCGTGATGTTACTTCTAGAACGTGGAGCTCAGCCAGAGCTTGAAGACTCTGAGGGCAGGTAATGGCCATTATGCAAGTTTGAAACCAATCAATTACACACTGTTAGATCTGAAATGAAAGCCATTAAGTCTTCTCTGAGTACCTGTTGACCTTTCAGTTAGCTATCACTGTCAATTATCGTTTGTAAATTGTAATTGCTGCATTTTAAGGGTCCACGATTTCTGTGTAAAAGACATGTCTGTGTGTCTTATTGCTGGTCTTGCGTTCTTGTGTTTTTCTTATATTGTTACATTGAAGCAACACCTTCTAGGTCAATTGATGAATTTGTGTCTTATGCATATTAGCAGTTATGTCTCTTATTTCTGTTAAAGGGTGCCACAATCCCAGGAATAAAGGCATATATAATATGTGAACAATGCATATTTATGACTCCTAAATACTTATTTCCTTCAACCAGCTAAGCAAAGTTGTAATAGTCAGCTGTTATTTCAGACTTTTGATTCTGGTTATAACAAAAAAAAAAGCTAAGCAAAATTGTCAGGCCCTTCCTCATCAGAGACATTTGATTGGCTGTAACAAAACAGCTAAGCAAAATCTATGAAGTCACCTAGTTGTAACATGTTTCACTTTGATATCGGGGAACACAACAATTGAAAAATATATTGGGTGAATTTTATTTATTAAACTGTAAGGCTAAGTAAAAAAAATTATTTTGAATCGGCAATTCCAAAATACCATGGGGTGAATTTCATCTATCTAACTCTATTTATCTAAGTGATATACAGCACATTTCTCTCATCTTATGAATACTTTATTAGTTAGACGACACTTTGAACTTTTGGCATTTTGAATTGTGTCTCGCAACATTACATTTATTTCTCGCTTCAATAGACATTACTTAAGAACAGAAAATAGAAGTATCTAATGTCTGTCAAGCAATAGAAAACCAAAGTAGTGACATTGCGCTTGTAATCCTTCTCTGCTTTTTATTGTTACTTACCATACATTTGGTAAACAGTTTTCTTTTCAGTAGGAAAAGGAATTAGTAGCTATATTTGTCATAAAAATTACTCTTTCCCCATACCTGAAAACTATATTTCATGTGCATAGACACTCCATTCAAGTGTCTACCTCCATATTATCAGGTGCAAGCTTTATTTGAAAGAGCTTGACCTTTGACATTTACCTTCAGGGTCACTTGTTGAAATCTTGTCATCTTAAATATTGTATTCATTTGTTCAACTAATACAATCTTGCTAAATTTGGTGATTTTTGTCATAAAGTCAAACTAAATATACGTATGTGTGTTTCTGATAGCGTGCCTCCATTTAATCAAATCAGCTAGGTTACAATGTAGATAGCAGGGATATTTTTTGTACTACCAAACAGAAAAAGTGTGGAATTTTAATTATGCAGTATGATATTTTTTACATCTGACACAACATTTTTTTGTTACGAATTACACAAACAAATTACAGACACTGACAGCATGCATGCACATAAAAATGATACATTTTATTTCACTGTCACGGTCAGTGTTTTTGCTAAGGTTTGGGAACCCCGGTAACAGAAAGGGGGAAAGAGGTAAAACTGGTAGTGCTTCCCATGCAATGTATCATAGTTTAGGTGGGGAACCCCGGTAAAATGATGTGGGAACCCCGGTAGATTTTACCTACTTACCGCCCTTAAATAAAACCTTGTGAGATGTATAAAAAACCAAGCCGCCTATTAAATTGAAACTCTGTAGTCCAGTCAAGTTGGTTCGTCAGTTACTCCTCAATTGCATACAAGATTACATTTACAACGACAGAGTGGTTAATTTGCAAATTTGCAAATTGCTGTGACTTATAGTTTATTTTTCTTAAAAAGAGAGGGATTTACAAGAAAAGAAAGTATGTCAGTTCAGATTACCTGGAACACACAATTTTTATTCATTTCAACCAACCTCAAATAGAGATTATTTTCCTTGGAATTCTTTTGATGAAGTTGAATTATAAAGTAAATGACTTTTCTTTCATACTACGATTTGATCAGATCAACTAAAGCCGATATTGCTGGTAAAATTGAAATGGAAATTTTCCATCATAAAAGAATGTATTTCTGTTGCTAAAAAATCAATATATTTTCTTCCATGCTCAGAAGCCGTGGTATGCAGAAAAGCTCTACATTTTAGTTGTCTCATTCATACATTGTATGTTCACCTCTGATCTCTGTCAGATACTAAAATATGGCACTTAATTCTGTACATACCTTTTAGTGTACTGTATGTTCTTAATTAAAGTTAAAAATTGTACAATTAGATATTACTATACCCAAGTCTATTTCTTCGTTCAATCAAGGAAAATATGTGTGACTTAAAGAGCCTTGTCACTATGAGTCAAGATTGAATAGTTAGATATTACTATGCCCAAGTCTATTGCTTCATACAATCGAGGAAAATATGAGTGACTTAAAGGGCTTTGTCACAACGAGTCAAAACTTGAGTAGTGACAAAACCCTTATCACAAGTGTCTGACTGAATGAAAAAAATATTGGATGAGGTAATGATATGAATGCATCTACAAAAATGTACAAAAAGACTAGAAGAAAGGGAATAGGAAAAATGGCAACCTACGTGTACATGTGCAAGCATAGTTTAAGAGAAAAATGGAAAATAATGATGTTTTGAATATTTTGACTCATACTGCAGGCACCATTGAACAAATGACACACAGACTCTTATTATTGTAGCTCAGAATTTCAGAAAATAAATTCTATATTTTGTTTTAACATGTACAGCTTGGTTTGTTTAGCACATTTATAGTTGTTTCTGGCACAGATGTAAATAAAGTAGTACATATGTACAACCTGTAATACTTTGTCGCTGCACCTCACCAGAGAGCATATAATTCGAGCATGTTCACTTATATGGTATGTTATGTTTAAACTCCTTCACAAAACAATCACATCCTACCAGGTACCCATACAGCTAGTAAGTAGATCCAGGTATTAGAATGATTCAGCTCTTGACACATATATTCCAAGCATGTATTCAGAATATTTTTACATGTCTAGATTTCAGATTTTCCCATTTTTTTGCAGGGCTCCAAAGGATTTTGCGTCAGCTTCAGAGAAAATTTGGGCCCATTTTGCAATGTTAGGATGTCCGAGATCTAGCAAACAAGAACTCATACAACAAGGAATTATTAAAAAGGTACTTGATACTTGATAAAGATACTTGATAGATTTACTTTTTTAGTGTTATTATCTAGTGTTATTACATGTACTTCTGGATTATGAGATTTTTCCTAATTTCTTTCCTGGTTTTTACTGAAAACCTTACAAGAGGTTCACTAATTTTAAGTTATGAATGAACGATTTAGATTTGAAGAATATTTTTGACACATTTTTATTAAAAGTTGTTGTAACCATAGACCCTCCACCCGTGGTATGAATACAAGTATGTACATGTATATGTAATTTTGCTACCAATACTTTTTTTAATATAAATTTTTGAAACTTTCACTTGAATGATTTAAAGCCTTTGTAAGTTCTAATGAGCTAAGTACCAGTTGCTTAGTTGTTATTTGGATGGTTTATCTTGGTGATAATGGAGTATTTTGAAAACATCTATGCATGTTTTGCAACCAATACTGTAAGGCTGTGTGTAGGATTATAACGTATATGCTAATTGTAAATATTATGTACATCTACGACAGGTTTCTTGTTCCAGGCAAAAATTAATCAGAAATGTGCGTTTTCAAATTGTTGTTTATGGTAGATTCTGATTCTAAAAAAACTAAATAGGAATCCCTACATTACATGTATAACTCATCTGTCAACAGATAGATAGACCGTCCTCATCTACAAGTTTAACAGGTGTGAGTGCGCCCTCGTCAGCCACTTCAGTGCACAGGCCGCCTGGATCCGGTATAAGAATGGTGAGAATTGGTTTGATACATATCAAGAAATTATTCACACATGTTGATAGACACCAAAACACAACAACAACAACAACAACAACAACACACACACACACACACACACACACACACACATACACACACATGCATACACACACACACACACATACACATACATACACACACACACACACACACACACACACACACACACACAACAATACACACATGTGCACACTAACTAAAAGGCAACACTTATCAAAACAGGATGAAATCAAAGCATTTCAGAAAAACTTTGCACATGACCATCTGCAGTTTAATTTAAGTAAGTCATAGCCATATTTTGAATACATTGTACTAAACACATTAGCAGATTACTATCATGGGTTATAATGAATCTAAATTGATATTAGCCGATGTATTTATCTGAACAAACAAAACATTGACACACCCACTTTCTTATTAGAAGAATTGACTCACCGTAATCGTCAAAATTACTCACAGTATTTGATGGGAATTTCAAACAAAATATTGTATATATGCAGTATTGATGCTAATGTACTCTACCTCTTTATTTTTCTGGCATATATTAATAGAACACGTACGTGAGAAACTAGTCTCTAAAGTAATTTGTGCTTTCCAATTGAATTACATGTACTCAATTAAAAGCTGTTAGGTACATGCAGAAACCAAATTTTTCATTTTTCCTGTTAACTTTTTCAATAGAGGTTTAATGTGAGTGTTTTCATCCATGTAAAAATAAATACCCACTTGGGTTGTGCCACTTTAAGTACATTTTATTAATGTGAGTGCTTTTATTCTTGTAAAAATAGTTATAAACTTTGGTGTGCCACTTTAAGTACATTGTGAATATTCTACACTGTATTAATCATATTGTAAATTTCTAGTTCCTTACATGGCATAGTTGTTTTATTGACTTCTCTATTGAAGTATTCATTTTGTGCGACGGTAAAGTAACTTTTCCAAGTTAATGTATTGACTTGTTTCCCGTCTTTCTCCAGGCTGCATATTCAAGACCAGATTCTGCCTATGCAATAAGACCAGATCCATTCCAAAGAAATAAAACAAACAATTGTAAGTAGGGTTCCAGAATACCGTTCTAGTGAATTATTTACAAAGGTTGTAATGAACAAGCAGTTCAAAGTGAACATTTGTAAAACAGGACAATAAAGGGAGATGGGCCAGATGTAAATGATGTTCTGTGTTATTTTTGTTTTATCTGGAGAATAAGATGCAATTCTTCTGACTTCAATCATAGACCCTACTTGAAAACAGAGTCTATGCTTCAATACATGTATGTTTAATCACCATAACTGGGAGACTTTTAGCAAACCAACACCAAAAAGTTGTTTCCTTGCTCTGGAATCATATTTAGGAGTAGTTCCAAACTCAGAGTATAAATAATTTACCTAGTATAATTTGGATAAATCACTCAGCCTTCTTCACCTGTTATTGTATATGGTTCAATAGACGTGTCACATGACTGCAGGAGGGTGTTGTATACTACCAGTATTTCCATTCCCTCAGCAGAACAGTTCGATAAATTCGATCAAAGATTCAATGACACAATTGATGAGTGCATCCAAAATTTATATTTGACATCAGGATCATGGAGAAATTGGTAAACTTGTCATAGCTATCTGGAAGTCAATTTTGTAAACAAAATTTGATGAAATTCATTTTCAAAATGTTTTCAAAATATCAGGGTGTCAAAGTTAAGAAAAAGATAACGGAGATAAATTCTGTGGGTAATACTTGCAGCTGAAACAGTATCCTTGTTCGTTTCTTGTAGCATCCCAGATGGCAGCACTCCTTGGAGGTGATGTGCTAGCAGAAGAAGATATCAAACCCCATTCCACACAGACTGGCAGTCAGCCTCAGTTCTCACTATGGAGATCATAAATATCACAAGGTGGAAATTTTACAATATACTGCCCTCTAGTGGCAGCATATTATTTTACTTTTAGCTTTCGTTTTTATATTTGCATGCAGGTAGCTCTATGCAAAAGTTGAAGCGCTTTGGTGGTATTACAATTTTTTTTTATAATCATGGTCACGTCAGCACAAAGCCTTCAAAAATTCAGATTGCGTGTACTATTTTCACAAAATGATATTTTAAACTGGTGAAAGATGCAAATTTATGGGCTATACAAATTTAACTTTTTTTCTAAAAATCACAGAACACGAATACTTACATATATCAATTTTCAATTTACTTCACATGGATTAATTTGGGTAGCCAATTGTACTTTAAATAGAAACATTTCTGAATTCCATCCACATCCAATAGCAAATTGAGTAAATACCAAATTTGTTCTATCACTTTTGTAGATATTTCTATTCATATATTATATACTATTTGTGTGTATTTTACCATCTGTGTTGTTTGTTTTATCAGACCATTGCAATACTTTTGATAGTACGTACTACGTATGCAATATTTTTAGCTTGCTTAGTATGTGCATTAAGCGTTCACTTTTGAGGTAGGCATATCTCGGTAACTGTTATTTACTTGGCTTATCACCATTGGTTTTATTTAGAACATATCACAGTAACTGTTGATTCTGGTATGTCACAGTCTCTATTAGAATATTACCTTGTCTAAGATTACGTCTCTCACCACGATTCTTTTGAAGTATTTATTAAAGGGGCTCAGTCTGTCACTTTTCGTGTTTATTTTTTATTCAAATTAACGTATTCTTAATATATGTATTTCCATGTCTAGCAAGGATGTTATTAACGTCTACACATGTTTACTTAGTTAAATTTAGCTTAGTGAACTGTTTGGGCTACAATATTCTATTGATTTCTATTGGTCTAACAGACTATCGCCATATAAACTTGGTAGTCTAGATATGATGTTTAGTAGTGTAGTCAATGTGCCCAAGACTACTGCTAAATTTTTGAGTCTTGAATTACTAACCGCCCTTATTATGCCACTCTGTTGGCTAAGATTTGCTTCTAAATAAATTTCATCATTGTGTTGTGTACATTTGTAACTAAGTACATTGTCTTTTTCACAGATTCTCCAACCTTAATATTGTAAGAAGTCACTTTAAACATACAGGTTTATTGCCAAAATTGATATTACCAGATACCGGTACCTCACAGCTAACAACAACGAAAACGACAATAGCAAAAAACATTGAATCAAGTATAGAAATTTGTAATATCTGATATTTGGATTTGTATATAATGTGTACATATACTGTGTGTTTAAAAATTGTGTTTGATAGATCAAATATGACAAAAAATGGACAAATGAACCACAGACAAAGTGATTTTATTTGAAATTTAATGATACCATACATCACTCAAAGAATGTGCAAAATATCAAACACAATTTAGAATGTTTTACTTTCTTTCTGATGTAGGTTGAAGCTGAAAATGTCAGATGTTATCTTTCCTGACTTTAGTTGTCTCCATTCTACTTTGTTTTACAGTTTCACAACCATTTTAAAACTAAGGAAAATTTAATGGAACTAAAACCACAAACAAAAAAAGTCATGATTAAACATCGTTTAAAGAGTCATGCAAAAACATCGATAGAGAGTAATTATTTCCTGTCAACACATAAAAGCTGTTCAAGTTTTGTTTTGTTTTATTTTTTTGTCCTGTTCTTCAGTTCTATAGAATTAGAAGCTTTGTGTCATATGAATGAGTGATTACTTGCATAATTGTTTAGTATTAATATTTCCACTGTATTGTAGTGCATTACCCAAAAACGTTATCACATACTAATTACTTGCATGCAAATGAAACTAATAGCATTCCATGTACCCAAGATCATACAAATGCACATGTATATATTATTTAGAAGTTGCTGTTTTGTATAAGGCCTAATAAAAAAAATTGTGTGGTTCCGATTACACTCAATTTTCAAATAGGGGTGTAGGTAGATTTTTTATTTTTATTTTTTTTTCAGTGTTAATGTCTAGTTCAGGTTTTCCATTGTTTTCCAAATGGTCTCTGTGTTGTTTATTTCTTCCTATCAGATGTACAGCCATTACAGATTGGGAGAAGAGTTTTATTTTATGTCAGTTTCCACATCCACTATTTCTCGTGAGACTTCACAATTTTTGCTATTTTATTATTTTTTTCTCGAATACATAAAAAAAGTTTCGGGTCAGCAGTGAAAAGCTAAGTGGGGTCAGGTAACCGGAACCAAACAATTATTTTTTTTAGGCCTAAGGATAAGTAATGATAACAGAACCCCATGATGTACGAGTTCCAGTGTGGGTACTCAGGGGATATTTAAAGTCATGCTTGCGGTGTTTTCTGCTGCTCTTTCCCATCTTTGCTTGTGAAAATACAGCCAAGGAGAACACCGCAAACACTTGTACTAATCCCCTGAATATGCCACACTTGCACTCATATATCATGGGTTTTAATTTTGACTTCAGGAAATTATGACAAAATAATACTGCAGGCTGAAGATTGAAAGCAGTGAACAGCATTTTGTCAGATTGTGAAAACATTTAGATTTTTTTTTTTGGCGTGAAATAGCTTTGTTCTCATTCTGAAGATATTTCTCCATGTACAGATATATACAGTTTATATTGACTTTGAGTGTTGTACAGGGTTTGACAGTGGTGACATTTTTTGTAACTGTTACAGAATCTTTACATTAATGTATACCAAAGATACCAGTCACATTTTGATGTATTTATAAATACTTGAATCCGTCCAGCTGAACATCCTATAGTTCTCTTGTAAGTACATTTATAAACATGAAAAAGAGTTGCTGAGGGAAGATGTTGTTTCCCCATTTCTGAAGAATACTTCCCATTTCCATTTTGACATGTTTATCCGGATAGTTGCAACATTCCCACAAGCAAGAGTATATTTTTCCAGTGACACAACAAAAAATGGCGATATGTCTTGTACAGTGGCTGTAAACTAGTCTAGAGGCTATCCATGTCTTTGAAGATCTCTCTTCACCTTGTCTAGCTCAATGGAAAATCATGAACAAAAAATTGTCAATGCATATAAGTAAAGCCCCAACTGTTAGAATTATGTAAACAATGTATATGTAGTATGCTGAGCTGATAAATGTACCATATTTGGACATTATGTAACTTCCCCCAATAGACACTAACTTATCATTGGGTAGGATTCTGTGATTGATTAACAAAGACATGATGTTAATGACTGTGTGGGTGGCTTTGTTTGAATTTCAAATTTCATCTCAGGACCTCATTGACCTAGACGTTGGGTGAGATTTGAAGTGATGGATAGTCTCTAGACTACCGTAAACAGACCCTTGGATTTATTGGGATGAGCCTACAAAAAGGATACAATTGATTCTTACAAGATTTTTCTAGCATTTCTAGTGGAAATCTGTCATTGTTTCTCATTTCAGTGTCAAGGTATATGGCTTTCTAAGGCCCAAGGGTGCATTCTGAAATATTCAAACTGTTGAAAGGAAGTATAATGATCCAGAAATTTCAAATTTTGTGTAGCTTCAATCTGATTCTTGTACCAGATTGCATTGTTGAGAGATTGAGAAAATGTTGACTTCTTTTAGACAAAATACATCCCCGTATGACGAATATTAAAATGTCACCTACATTCATGTATTTCTCAGTGATGGCACGAGATATCAATTAAATGCAATGATGATAAAAATTGTTACGTAAAATTGAAATTCACAGAGTCTGAAGAGAGCTTTATTTCCTGCAATGTTTTCAGATTAGAATTACAATTTGGTCGAAACAATTGTATGGGGCAGAACTATAGAAAAAAAGTTAACCTGAACAAAAGTATGGCGTGATCTAATTTGTATGGCTTCATTTGCAAGATAGCACTAATGTGAGAAACTTGGGTTGAATCACAGGGGACAGGAGGAATATATATATATATAAAGATTATGTAATTTCTATGTATAGAGAGAAATTAATTTTCTTTTGGCATGTTGAGGGCGCTGTTGTTGGGAGTGGAACAACAAGTGAATGACAGTTTTAATTTGGTGACTTTGGTCTAAGTGCTGTCACCAAGGAATGATGTAAGATTTACACTTGTTTTGAATACATTACCTTTGTCTAACTTATAGCAATAAGGAAGAGACTGAATGTTTACGGCCGGGATTGAAATGTGGTGGGAGCAATGAACACCTTATGTGTCTCACATAGAGAATTAGCTGATACCAGCTAAAAGCAAGCATTTGGAATAAATTACACTCAACATCGAGTAGTTAACACCATGTACATTTTCACATATATTCCGCCTGTGCTCTGTGGTTGAATTACTCATGGAAGTAGAATCACACCTACCTCCATGAATCAGTTTATACATAAGATTTCTACACAAGATGTGCATTCAGTATGTGTTTTCTTATTCTTCACTAGCGACTATTATTAGAAACAGAAGAACTGCATTATTTTTACGAGCAAAGCGTGTGAACTAAGAAGGGTATTTTCAAGACACTATAAAACTAACATTCACATACAAAAAGTTACTCGTTGTATAGACATTTCTAAAGGTATTTTTTAGTTTTATTGTAAGTTGTTACCTATCTCATGATATCAGTTACAATTTTCATCAAGTCCTTCACCCACAATCGGGTAGGAATTTTCTCTGCTGTGAAAAAAAAACTTGCCAATAAATCTTTTATTTAATTAATACTTAAAAAAACAGATAAGGCTAAATGCAAATAGTGAAAAGAAGAAATTTATGGAGATTCTTTACTGTAATCTAACTTAGCATACTAGTCTGTAACCTTTGACCTTTAGTTTTCATTTGTTATCATGATCAGCATCGTTTATGTGTCTTTAGTTGTTATTGAAAATACTTGATTCCCTTCAACTAATTACTCAAATGTGTGTGTAATTATTAAAAATTGTAACATATTTTCAAGATATATGCAAAGTATGCCTGTGTCTAAGCCTTAAAGATGAAATGTACATATTAAAATATGAAACAAAATAAAAAATGATGTGTAAACTTGTTAAGTTTTTTTGTTACTAAAAATAGTGAAACGTTTTGACCCTGCACATTTTGACACCAAAATTGAGATTACCTCATTTCACTGCTGATTGAAGAGTAGTGTTCTTTTCATCCACTGGTTTCTCTACAGGCTCTAGTCGCTATTACCCAGACTCCTCTGACTTCTGCTGGTTCCTGAGTCTGGCAGAAAGCTGTATATGGCTAGGTATGAAAGTTGATACACTTCATGATTAAGTGAAATCGCAGTATGCTGGCAACTCTTGCCAGTAGTTTTTTAAAAAGACAATTTTCAAAATGTTCATGTCATGTATATGAAAATGAAAATTAGGAATTGTTTTCATCCAATCAGAAAATGATGAAGTTCAGTGACAGTTGCCATCTTATGTTACGACACTGATTTCCACTAGTCTGAGGAGTCTGGGTAACCGAGACTATACAGGTTCGGGCATATGATTTTGACGATAAATTCATTCTCGTGAGAGTGAAAAAATTGTAGTACGTAATACGGTCCCAATGGGATTGTAATACGGTACCTATCAGGACCTAGACTAAAAAAAGACAGATCTCGTGCATGGCATACCTAGATGTTTGTACCTCATTTGTAGTAACTTGCCTCAATGTTTTGGAAAATCACACATTTTTATGGCGCCTGAAGTTAAGAAATCTTTTACGTTTTGTGGCAAAAAAACTTCGTATATAAATGCGAGTCACGCATATTAATGTGCAGCCCTCTGACATTGACAGTCATTCATTTGCTTTGATTGTCCGCTTCAATATGAATCACACACCATTGTACAACTTGTATATTGTATGGTTCCTTTCAAGTCACGGTACGGTTTTGTTCAACAATCAATTTTTTTTAAATGCCCAGTGAATTTGGCCAGAAATTTGGCGGTCACGTTGTATTAGAGGTGTCAAGATGCAGTTTTGTTCAAAATACGCATCGCGTCTATAACTAGGTAACATTGACCAAAAAAAATCAAAGTACAAAGCAGATTAGATTTGATAGGCGGTGCAGATATTCCTCGTGGGTCCAAATTTATTCAAAGCAAGATGACCTGATCACTATATCGCAATCAAGAAGTGATTTTTTATAAACCTAAGTGGAGTATTAAGTTGTACCACGATGCCATCGACACTAATTTACAACGACAAGTGTAACATTGATTGCATTCTTGTCAACACTTTAAAAAAAGAGTGACTTTTTAAACACTTGGCTGTTAAGAAGTGATTAAAGGACTACTTGTTTTATTTTCACTGAGGATATTACCAGCATATCAGATGACCCTTACTCCATTATACTATCCTATAAATCCACCACATTGAAAATAAAAATGCTGAATCTACCGGGGCTAAAAATGCACTTCGTTCACTGTTGTACTATCACGAGAACGTCTGCGTCTGCGAGAACTTGATAATTACCGACAAGTGCGCCATCTACCGGCGTAACGAGCAAGGTTTACTAATATTCTATTTCGAAAGTAACGTTGAGCACTGAACTAGTCTTTATTAACGACACACCTGAACACAGTCAAAACGAGTCGCTGAGTTGGGAATTTGACTTTGAAATGTCGCTTTTCTGGACGTCATGATCGATTCAAATCAGACGACGTATGACATTGATAATGAAAGTCCCGGAATCTTGCCAAACTGGATGTTTCACGTCTTCATTCCAGCATTATATATCTTTATCTGCGTGTTTGGAATAATTGGCAACGGTATAGTTATAATTGTGACTCTAAAATGTCGAGCTGCCAAATGGGTTCCAGACGCATACATACTAAATCTTGCTTCAGCCGATTGTCTGTTTTTGCTGGGGCTCCCATTCCTGGCCTATTTTAACAGCAAGAAACAGTGGATGTTTGGAGACTTTTCGTGTCGAATTATCATGGGGATAGATGGACTAAACATGTTCACAGGGATTTTCACGTTGACAGCCATGAGTGTAGATCGGTATATTGCAGTCGTTCACCCCGTCTGGGCGAAAACCCACCGCACTGTCACAACTGCGAGAATGGTATGTCTCGGCTTGTGGACTTTATCTGGATTATCGTCAATACCATTATGGCTGTATGCGAAAACTATGACTTTTGAGGGGGAAACAGTATGTAACGTAATTTGCTCTGAATACATCAAGCAAATATTTGTCATTTACGCTTTCATTTTAGGGTTTGTTTTGCCCATCTTCGCAATCACAGTATCGTATGTCAATATCATGAAATTTATTGTCCGTAGAACCAATCGTGTACATAGTGGAGTACGCATTGGTCGCGTTGGAGTCATGATTTTACTTGCGGTGGGTTTATTTTGTATCTGTTGGTTTCCTTTCTGGATAACGCAGTTACGAATAACTTTAACAGAATCAGGTACTCGCACGAAAGCTCTACAAGTTTCTTATTTCTTGACGACGTCCCTGACTTACGTTAACAGTGCACTCAACCCTGTCGTCTATGCGTACTTACGGCATGACTTTCGTCAGAATATCGCGAGTTTGTGGAGGAAACATACGCCATCGATAGCCATTCACGGAAGCACTCGAAAGGTTGAACAAAAGACAAGAAAGACTCAATTTTATTTACCACAAAGAGCAACAGCCAAATGTAGTAGTTCAAGACAAACTCATGTTGTCAAAAACTGATAAAATGTGTCGAACAGAAAGTGATCCTCATGTAAACATGATATACAACAGTAACTCTCGTGAGTACAGAGAAAGCAAACGTACCACGAGACCGCAACTTAACCCTGAATATCAATACAAGTGAAATTATGATTAGTTGGACACAACTCGTTGTAGGTGGTGGTGGTGGTGGTGGTGGTGGTGGTGGTGGTGGTGGTAGTGATTTGCACGTGATAGAGGATGGGATGGGGTGTAATGTCATGGATACAGCTATCCAAATAGCAACTGACAACTAATATGGCATGGGACAAACTGAATATGTGATGTCACACTACGGCGCGATTGCTTTATTTACTGTTTCCTTCGTATATTGCCGTGTTTATTGTTATATTCTGGGAGTGAGCGCCTTCCAAGAACAACAAAATGGAAAACAAACCACAATATGCGAAGGAAATAGAGGTAAATAAAGCAATCGAACCCTTTTCCCAAATCAGATTGGGCAAGGGGTTATATCTTATCATGATTATTTAATATTTATATGTATTGGTCACATTTGATGATTTGTCCATTTTCCATTTACCGTATTATTTATCATTCCCCAGTATATGTATATTTGCTAGTGTCTGGGATCAAGCAGTTATTTCGCTCGAAGTGAGATGGGCGGATAAGCTCCTCATCCAACCGAAGGCACAAATGCCCAAAGTAGGACTTGAATATTTTCATTATATGACTCCTCAACGTTTATATGATGAGGAATATGTTTTATATTTAATATCTTTATAAACTTGTCAAAGAACGAGAAATCTTTTGGAAAAAGCGTACTTTTAAATGTCTGCCTATATATGGTGGCACGTTTCTTCTTTTCACTTAACAAAGAAGAAACTGTATTCAATCTTGCCATCTAAAAGTGCAAATTCTTATTTTGATTTCTGTTGAACCGAGAGAGTGAGCAGAAATCTGCAACATATTGTCGTGATAAAAATAATTCAGTTTATGTTGGTGTCTGCTGTTGAAGTAGTAACGATTTTCACACGTGTTAGTTTGTGACTAATGAATGAAGAAAGCATGCAAACTAACACACGAAGTACATGTATATAAAATATACAAATCCTTATAGTTTCATTTAATAATTAAAAATGCGTTAATTAAAATGAAGTCAAAAAATTGACTCATTTGGAGTTTTTACTGAGAATCGTGTAGATTATTTTGTATGTGTGTGTTGATGGTGGAAAGTATTGCATTCCCTATTTAATTGGTTAACGAATTTGCATATACAATATCGTCACGATAACAGTTATATTGCCATCGCCCATGGGCAATATACTGTATGCTCCACTTGATCGGCAAGTATCCCGGATGTGCCTATCTGAAACAATGGAAAGATAGGCTTAGCATGTGTATATTTAGGTGTGTGTACGTGTGTGTGTGTGTGTGTGTGTGTGTGTGTGTGTGTCTGTCTGTCTGTCTGTCTGTCTGTCTGTCTGTCTGTCTGTAAATGTCTGTATACTAATTTAAAAATACTAAATCATGATACATCATTACAAAACTTCTTGAAGTTAAATTTCCTATAAGTTTTCTATACCACCTAGTGTCTCTTCATAATGAACGATTTTATAGTGAACATTCTGTCACAGCACGCCTGTTCTCAAAGTTATATTTCAAATGGAGTACATGTGCCACTAAATGATACTCGTGATCAGTGAAAGAGGCTATTACATACAGTGTTAGTCTAGATGCTAGACCTCGGGCTTTCTTCCATTACGACAAGTCCCTTTGCACCAGAAATGTGCAATCGAGGGCAAACGCCAGACCACTTTGGGCTAGTGGCCTCAGTAGGGACCTTCGGTCATCTTCACAGGGAGCAGAATAGCCCACGCGTCTTAGCAGCAAGATTAATACAGTGTACGAACTTACGTACTTCTGATGTTTGTTTATTAATGCACCAAATACATTCATATACTTTACAATAGAAGCCTAAAATAGGTCGTCATCTGACTCTATCAAGACCTCTAAAGTAAAATCTTTTTCCCTAGACACATGAAAATATCATCCATACACAGCTTTTTAAAAATGTACTCTCTTAATTGATAAATGTATTTTTTTTTCTTGGAATCAGTTTAGTTCTTATTTTTAGTGTAATACAGCTGAAAAGTATCACAACAGTCGAATTGAAATAAACTGAAGTGAACTGAACTAAACTAACCTGAACTGTATCTGAATTGTATTGAACTGATCTGAACTGATCTGAATTGAATTGAACTGAATTGAATTGAACTGAATTGAATTGAACTGATCTGAACTGAACTGAACTGAACTGAACTGAATTGTATTGAATTGAACCTGAATTTTATTGAACTGATCTGAACTGAACTGAATTGAACTGAACTGAACTGAACTGAACCTGAATTGTATTGAACTGATCTGAACTGAACTGAATTCAACTGAACTGAACTGAACTGAACTGAACCTGAATTGTATTGAACTGATCTGAACTGAACTGAATTGAACTGTACTGAACTGAACTGCACTGATCTGAACTGAACTGAACTGAATTGAAGTGGATTGTTTATTTCACTCGATCTAGATACACAGTTGTTCTGTAAAAAGAGCAGATTTTAATTAAAAATGCTATAACTAAGAGCACTGGGTGTTCCATCAACACTGTGTTCTCGTGACTTAATGAAGAAAAAACCCACATTTTTAATTACATATGAAAATTAATGAAACTAGACTATTCACATTAATCATTTGTTCTTGTGTATAAAAAGTGTTCATTTGACTATGAATACTCTGTGCGTAAAATCTATATTATAATTTTGAGATTGTTTATTAACTGAACTAAATACAATATTCATTACCATTACGCTCCAAAATATGCTCTATCAAAATTCTTATTAAATAGTTCATATTTTATTAGTAACCCTTCTACAAAGTTTCATAGAAAATCATTTTTGATTACATTCTTTAGACTTGTTAACAAAAGCAAATAACGAACACATAAACAGAGAAAAAATTACCCCCATATCTCAGATGACGTAGGTGATACATATGAAAAGAAAACCCGCAAATAACCATCAAATGAATGTCATCTACAAAAATGAAGAATAGAAGCGCCTCGTACAAAAGTAAAACAACCTTTTAAATGTCTTTAGGACCGTTAGAGGTTATGTTTGATATTTACTTCTGTAAGGTTTACCAAATGAATTCCATACTCATTATATCATTCGATGGCTAGTGTCACTTTTATATATAGATTCAACCTTTAATGTGTGATATGTATTCATACCTTTCGCTTGCTATTAATAGTAAAGAACTTTCATCTGCACAGTTCATATTAAATCACACATTCTATTGCGTTTAAATGATAGCCTTTAAGCCAGGCACAGAAACACTATGAAATTTTGCTACCATACTGCCACAACTAAAGTGGACCACTCTTCATTTCATTCCCTCTAAGACAATAGCCACGGGTATTTAGGTGAAAGATCGACACGTTTTTCTTCTAAAATCATGAAAATACAGAATTTATTGACGCAGAAGTTACTCAATAGTATTTTAGACCGGGCACAAACATTTTGTACTTACATCATAGCCGCGCATGCTCTCTTGAGAGAAAGTCGTGAGCAGAATGCTCACGTTTTGGCGCACACACGAGCAAAAAATCACTTGTGGCCAAAATTATGAAACACGCCCAAATTGTCACTAGTGAAATTTTGCTCAGCTAATTGCTCTAGTGTGCGCCGGGCTTTAGTAAGATTCTGGAAGTCGTAGATGATTACTGACAAAGTTCAACGTAATGCAACGTCATACATGTTATTTTATGACACAGTATGTTCCACGAGAATTATTCGAAATGTTGATTGTGTCTCTCCAGCAGCCAACATATTAACTTGTGTTATTAAATGCATTCAACACAAAGCCTTGGATATTCTAAAGAAAAAAATGTGATGTGAACTAACCATCAGCAGTCTGATGTAACTATTAAACCAAACAACTGACAGAATCTTTTGTTGAACAAGATTTAATTTTAAAAACGAAGAATTAAGGTACAAGCACTTTGTCTGGGAAAAGGCACTATTTTTCCGACTGAAAGCATGATTTAAATTGACCATCAGTTATCTTACAAACTCATTTTCTGTATCATAACCATATTCTATGAACAATCCTAAGTTTGACAGATTCTGCTATGAAATATGACAGTGGAGCCAACCTTATTAAAAGGTGATCATTTCTAGCATTACATTTGTTCCACGTCTGGGTTAGTGAAGTGGTGTTTTGAACTGCACCCTGTGTAGATCACATTAGTCTGAGTTAGTCTAGTAGATCGTGACAGAAACATTAATGTCGAAGTGTAACATTTCATCCAAGCCTTTTCATACAACAATCTTTTACCGTTATAAATACTAGTATTAGGAGCTTACACACGTAAAAGATTTAGTACAGGAAAGTATTTACGTATACCTTTACCCTTTCGGATTCTTCATATACCTTTACCCATTTATGTACATATCTTATTTCGTCTATAATTTTCCCCAGGTGCACTCCTTATCTATGTGTGGATTAAGCGAGAGTTGGGTATTAATAAATAAAGTGTAAGCTATTCACGCTCCAAGCATGCACAATCTATCTGTTTGATCACCCAGCAGGATATATAAAAATTACCAACATAGCATGGTGGCAGAAAGCTGGGGTATAAGAGGAGAATTGAATGTTTTCGTACGTGATTTAAGCATCAAACTTAACAAACTACTAATGCTTCATTCGTCGTGACAGGAGTATCATTGAATTTCCGACAAAGAGTGAAAGACTTCAAGTCTTCGAAGCATAATTGGAGAGATACAAAAGACTTTATGAATCGAGATTTGCTTCTGGCAATACCCAAATAGGTTAGCCTACGTAACTCTTTATGATAACTTTATTAAATTTTTTTTTTGAAACTCTAAGTATTGCTGTATGGAAGATAAAATACTATGTGGGTTGTAAGATGGATTTCTTGTATATTTGAACGATAACGTTAGATGTCTTCAAGCTTTTGAGTGCAAGAATATTGCGACTGATAGGATTCTTTAAAAACACGTCCCTGCCTAGATCCATGGACACAGAATGCAATGGAACAACAAAACACGATCGACATTACTTTTAATGACAAATAACTAGGCTAAGCTCAAAATACCAAAAAATAAGGACAAGGCAATGCAACAAGTTACTAAATATACTACAAAGATGATGCAAGAAACAAAGTTTTACAAATCTTCATTTGACAAATGTTCAACTGTGTAACCTTAGCTTATAATAGGGAGCCATTAGACTCTGCTTGTTACTTTTACCGTACGTACGATGTGAGACAGATGCTGTGGTGAATGACTGAAGACAGGAAAGCGGAAAATTTTACTTCAGAAGCTCTGGGCCATTGCCTTCCAATTACAGACAACATTTTGTGAAATCCGGTGACAACCTTGCCAGAAAAAACAAACATTTTTTTTCCTACTGTGGCTTTTATTGGCATTTGCTTGGATCTTTCAAAAAAAGAGACAGCTTCACATTTATTTCAGAGATGTCATCTCGAATCTCATATAAGTGAAAGCACTGTAAGTTGTAAACAAATCTTTCACAAAACCAAATCCAGTCCGTTTCAAGTAACCGTTCAGCAACTCTGTTCGATACAACCACGCAGAAATTAAAAAAAAAAGGTAACTAAATGTTCTACACTAAGACAATTAGAATGCAATTTCTTACTACATTTTGCCTAAATGAAATAAACCATGTAAACGTACTGCAACTAGATGCATACACTCGGTCGCCAATGTTTTCGACGTCTGCATTTGATATATGCATCCCAGGTCTGCATTAGTTCATTTCATTTAGACAAAATGTAACAATAAACTGTATTCATTCAATCTTACTATCTTAAAGTGTAGGGTGTGTTGTTTCCAAGTGCACCCAACGGACAGATGTGTTTTTAAAAAAAATTAATTTTATGTTGTTTCAGACCAAAATGATGTTTTAATGGCATTGCCCTCACAAACAACAACAACAACAGCAGCAACAACAACAAACAAACAAACAAACAAACAAGTTATGGGGAGGGTGTTTAGCTGTTCTTATGTCCCTCCTACTGGTGAAGAAGGATATCTGCTTCCCTCCAACTAGGTTTTAATTTGCCCACCAGCCGCGGCCCACTGCCAACCCAATATATTGCGAATGATTTACCTATTCCCCACCGGGGAAACGTTTTTGCTTTCCATGCACTATATATACCTGCAATTCTTCTTGACGAGCACAATGTGCTTTACCTTTAATGCAGACATCTTTAAAAGGTTATAAAAGGTTGAATTCGTTGTCACAGCGCCCCAGTGTCATATCGAAATGGCATGACAATGGGGAAGGGGGTCAGGTGAATACTTGGTACTACAATAATTGTTTCGATCACGTGATTCAGAAACTCTCCAATGGTCTATTGGCAGTATCACTACCAGAGTTTCTCGCCTATTAGTTACGAGGCCTAGGCCTATCGAGCAGTACACCTGGTGCAATCTATTCCCCGGAGTTTATCACTCTGTTGTGTCAATAGTTTATTTTCCATTTCTGACATCATTTCAACGCTTGTTTTTGAAGTACTGTATTATGGGGAGGGTCAGAGAAAGTTGACGGAGGGCTACTTTTTTAGCACAACGGAATCGGGGGAGGGTTATATTTTACGCAACAGCCAGGGTGTGATCCCCCTGTAATTACTGAAGGCTAATAAGTTGCAACAGAAAACATATATCAGTCCTTTCACTAGACTTTGCTACTTTGCTATGCCAGTGACAATAGAAGAAGGAAGCTATCATAACCTTGAACCCTGCAGAGAAGATATAACATATAGTTACTAGACAAACAGAGGGCGTATACACTGTCTTTAGACGTGTTCAGTTTCTGAAGTTAAGGGGAAAGAATCCCCCCCCCCCGGCTAAATACGTGATTGTAAAATCAACTGTTATACTGAGTAATAAGACTTTGACCCTTTTACGGCTTTTAACACATATGTGAACAACTAGTTACACTTTTTAGTGATATAATGTATTGTACAGCTAAACGAGATCTCTCCCGTTCTGACTTCACACAATATGCCGCTTGCAATTTGATCCTGAGTACATTAACCTTTTATAAGTGAACAAAACACTACTGCTGAATACGTTCCCTAGATATTGTACATTCGGTCCCTTTGAGGTATTAATCAGTGAAGTATCTCGTCACAGAACGAATGTTCCATGTCTAGATATTTTACGAATTCTTGAATAGTTTCCCCCTTCAATCCTTTCATCGTAGAAAACTTATCACGTGAAAACATAAGCTTATCAATGTGAAAACGTATCAATGTGAACACATATAAATGTGAAAACATACCATTTGAAACATCATGTGAAAATTTATCATGTGAACACATACGATTAGTTTACTGTTTTTCTTCCACTTTACCAAAATATCGATAAAACTATGTTGAGTGTAAATTTTATTTTTGTAAATAAATGTAGTGTGTAAGTCTCCCATGATAGAAATGAGAGAGATGGCTCGCCTTGTAAATTATAATGTGTACTGTGGCTGTGTATCTTATGAATCTACGACGATACCCTTTCCGGAAATTGAGAATGACCCGAAAGCTTCATTGATTTATCTGAATGATATTAAATCAATACAAATGTTCTGTGATGTTTTGACTGTAATTTCAATTAATGATAGTACACCCCGGAGTACTTTCCCTGAAGAATGATTCAGAACGTAAATTCTAATATTACAAATGTAGAAGATGAATGATCTTGGGGACCTCTAGGTTATTGATAGAACGTCAATTATGCTTCCTGTTGGCTTGGTTTTTAGAGTGGTTTTAAGATAAGTTTAGTTATGCCATCTGTTTGATAAAGAGTTTAGTTATTAGGATTTCTCGCTGTTTATACATAGATATATTACAACATGGACTGTCTTGTGAGACATATATGGAGAGATCATATGTGTGTTCTAAAGGACTCGATGTAAACTGAATGCTTTTCGTAGATACAGAACACTTTTTGATATACTACTAGCATTGTGCAGTAACAACAACAACAACAACAACAACAACAACAACATCTAATACTACTACCTTACACCTAGACAGCTCTGTTTTACACGTGGTGGCAGCGATGGGATAGTAATCGATACAACATGTATTTCAACATCATATAGCATTGTGAACTAAAGCGCAATAAAGGTTGCTGTTCGCTGGCTCTGTTCGATACTACCATGCAGACGCCAATAAGAAACTGCACATGTAAGTTCTTCGTACATTTAGTCTGAATAAAACAAGCTAATTAAAGGTGTCGCAACTAGACGCAGACACGTCGGTGCCGATGTTTTGACGTCTGCATTACATACCTGCATGATGCCAAGTTCATGCATATAATTTCTTGATAAACAAAATGTAGCGAGAAACTGTATTCATTCAATCTTGTTATCTTAAAGTATAGCACGCACAGTTTCGTATAGGTATTTGCGTGACCTTTGTGAAACAGGGCCAGTGAACATTAACCTAGAAGACATTGCAATAGGATAGTAGTATCGTTAATTTCACATTGTCTTGAAATGTGAATTTGACAGTCGTGTACATGCATACATGAACTTTAGGATAACATGTCAAGTTCTGTCACAGTTACTACTTTACTGTTGAAAAAGATCATTCCTTTTATCTTCTGTTTTGCTTCATTTGCAGGCACACAATTTGAAAAGTTTCGTCAAAAGATAACCCATCCGTTTAAATATAACCCATCTCTCGCAGAACGTCATGTGACTTTTCAAAAACATCTTACGAACATCGCTACATTTTCTTTTTTCTACATGAGCTACATTTAATCGGACATGCGCACCATCAAAAAGATTGAAACATAATTTTATTACATTCTTTTTAGCAAGATTTGTCAGATCAGACAACGTTATGCTTCAGGTTAACTGGTTTCTAGTGTACCTTGTACGTTAGGCGTGTGCAAACATATGATAATCTTTCTGGTAATATTTTTATGCAAGTCTATAGAATATTAACAAAATTCATGGCCGTTCGAGTTTAAATTCATCTGTCATAATAGAAGCAGACACATACTGCCGTAAAGTTTCCACGGCACAACGAATTTAACTGTAAAGGTATTGCATTGTAGGACCTCCGTGTTGGCATTTGAACCGGTATTTCAAAATCCTTGATACTGTACCCGTTCGTGTTATCCACATACATGAAATTTCAGAATCGATATTGAGTTTAAGTTCACTGTCGTAACAAGCAACTCACAATGTCATCCTATCCAAAGAAAAGTGAACACCTTAAAATCAAGGGTCACAATCTATATACAATACCAGATGGCGACACGTAGCTGTAGAAATTAGATATACACGTACTTCTAACAAGACACGAATGGTTTAAGGCTCTCTCAAAGAGTTGTGGACTAAACGGAGTTTTCCATCGAAGTCAAATCACCGAGAGGCTATCATATTTCATGCCTATACACACGTTCACGACATTTCCCCCGTCTACATCTTTACTCGTTGAAACCTATAGAATACTTTATACGTCTCATAAAATGCCAGTATAGCTTCAGAACTAGCTTTATAATATCCACAAATGCAATAATCATACCAGATATTTATATTTTACGATGGTTTAATTTGTTTCGTACACGAAACTATTTTTATAGTTTCTATAATGGGTTAAGTAAATGTAATAAATGTATCCCAGTCGAGCTCTTTGCGTCGAAAACTAGACATGGTTCCGTTCATTAATTCATTCCTTTTAATGTTTAAAATGTTATTTATTCATTCATCTATCTATTAGTTTACTTTCACCAACAGGAGTTAGACATATATCGTGTTTTCTCCCGTGTATGTGTGTGCGTATATGTGTGTGTGTGTGTCTGTCTGTCTGTCTGTCTGTCTGTTTGTTTGGCTGTCTGTATGTCTGTCTGTCTGTCTGTCTGTCTGTCTGTCTGTCTGTCTGTCTGTCTGTATGTATGTATGTGTGGCTTTCCGGCTGGCTGGCTGGCTGGTTGGCTGTCTGTGTGTCTATCTATCTAGGTGTGTGTGTGTGTTTGTTTGTTTGTTTGCTTGTGTGTTTGTTTGTTTGCTAGAAGGATAAATATGTTAAGAATCTATGTAGTTGAATTAAGAGACAATGACTGATTAGATATAACGCAAGACCCAATATAGTGAATCGAAGCCAGCAAGACCCAATATAGTGAATCGAAGCCAGCAAGACCCTATATAGTGAAGCCAGCAAGACCCTATATAGTGAAGTCAGCAAGACCCTATATAGTGAAGCCAGCAAGACCCTATATAGTGAAGCCAGCAAGACCCTATATAGTGAAGCCAGCAAGACCCTATATAGTGAAGCCAGCAAGACCCTATATAGTGAAGCCAGCAATCAAGACCCTATATAGTGAAGCCAGCAAGACCCTATATAGTGAAGCCGTGGTAAAATGAAAAGTCTAAAATTTCACACACTCAGGCATTTCGTGTCGAGGTCAAAGTTTAATTAAATCGACGCTGTACTAGCTGCAAGTGGGGCGTTTTTTGAAAGTTTTTGTTAGATACAATAATTTACTCGTAATACCATACGCCATGAACAGTACTGTATCAACTGTGGATATACGTATTTTTAAATTAAATCAAATGAACCCAAATTGATTTGGGGGTCCTCATCCAATAATCAGCTGCGCTTCCTCAATGGCTATCACGATTTCAAGAAGTGTCTGTACTGCTTCTTGATAATGTCGACCACTGGTTAACATGCGTACAACGCTCAAAATTTAAACGTAAAATGTTGACCACTATTAACAGACATAATGGTTTTTTTTATAAGTAATTGACCAATTTCGTGAGTATATCTTTTGGTTACTTGATGATGAAAAAATGCCTCAGTTGCAGCCAGAGCAGATTTAATAACATACCATAGTTTAATGACGTAGGTATGCCGTCTAGTGCCTCCAGTTTGCTGCGTAATTATTGCAAATGGTTACGAAGTCGTTGTCGCGGATCTGCCTTTGGTTGTAGTCACTGACATCGTATCTAGTCGCAATTTACGTCACACTGCATCATGCTTAGTGTAAGGTTTTCAACGTTTTCTCAGAAGTCCAATTTTTAATGGCGAGATATTTTGTTGCATTCAACCATTTTAGTATCGCAAATCATGCAATTTATTTAATCGCCATATAAATAATAAATTTCAAGTTCCGATTTCACGTGAAGATAAAACGCGCAATGTACTTTAGGAATTCGTTTCTATCAACATAGCAACAAGTCGACGACGTACATGATAGTCCTCAGGTATGCGTTGTGTGAGGACATGTGATTGTAACAGATTCAAAACTGATTTCATAAGCTTACATTCACTGACATCTCAACGCAGGGCACAGCAATCATGTATTTGATTGATTGATTGATTGATTGATTGATTGATTGATTGATTGATTGATTGATTGATTGATTGTTTGATTGATTGATTGATTGATTGATTGATTGATTGATTGATTGATTGATTGATTGATTGATTGATTGATTGATTGATTGATTGATTGATTGATTGATTGATTGATTGATTGATTGATTGATTGATTGATTGATTGATTGATTGATTGATTGTGTATATTATTATAAAAGAGCGTAGTATGTGCATGGCTGAGTGTTTATTTGGTGTGATAATCTCCCAGAGATAAAGCAAACTGTTGGTGTAACCGACACCCCCCCCCCGGTAATTATAAGATTACAGGTGTTTTAATTTTGATAAGATCTAGAGTAGAAGAATGGAAAAGGTGTCTTTTTTAATCAATAAAGAGTGAATTATATACAGCTGAAAGAGAGAAAAGCTAGCCAGGGGAACAAATTATATCGACACAAAAATCAATCAGTCAATGGATCAATATCACTCAAAAAATAAGTTTTATTTCACCACAAAAATCAATCAATCAACCAATCAATCAACCAACCAACCAACCAATCAATCAATCAATCAATCAATCAATCAATCAATCAATCAATCAATCAATCAATCAATCAATCAATCGATCGATTGATCAAAAGATCGATCAATCAATCAATCAATTACATGCTTACTGTACCCTGTGGTCTCAATATATTTTCCGATGACTGAAATAAAACTACATGTAATACACAAACTAAATAAATCACAAATACCGTGCCACTTTAATCTTAACTGTTCTGCACTCTAAAATATAAACGCATATTTTAAGTGATATGTAATATTACACTAATCCTATTTTGACATGCATGCGTGATGTCGACCGCTTTCGTGATGTTGACCACTTTAAAATGAACGTAAGACGTAACACACAATCTATTAGCAATCTAATTTAATTGCTCTGTAATCAATTTTCATTTGCTCACAACATGTCTCATTGTTTAAGTGAAAAAATAGCATTTGATGAAAAAAAAAATATATATCGGAAAACATTCGAAATCCACGAAAGGACACTGTCTGCCAAATTAATAGACATGTATGTCTGAAGCGGTGGGTCATCTATCTATCTTTGCTCTATAATTGACATTTCCGTGCGACAGGCACGCCGCGCCATATGATGTATCATTTAAGTGGAATAATAGCATTTATGAACAAAAAAATACCAGAAAAATAACTTGAATTTCACAAACAGAGAGACGACTGACTATCTAAAACGAATGCTTGACTAGCATTAGTAACAAATTGTTCTTTCCCTTGCGCCTATGATACAGCGCAGCACTGTGGCTTTTTCTGCAGACTATGACATCATTAATGTGAGTCGTGCGCCAACAACTGCGTTTACTCGTCGCGACACGTCATTACTTGACGTTGAGGGACCCAGTGTAGTCAGTATACGGCATGTGATGTTAAAGATGAGTGTCATCGCACTTTAACAAAAGTACACCAACGGAAACAACTTATAGATTGAGTCTTTTAATACAGAATTGTGAAATGTCTGGTTTCAATCTATTTAAAGCCGATATATCTGTGTGATATTGCCAGAATCGTCTTCTGATGAATAAACTAATGGATGTCAAATCAGATCTGAAAGAGTCGAGTCCCGCAATCGTGTTTCCAAAAATAGAAGTTGGAATCGATGAAAGCCCTTAATCAAAATACTAATTGTGAAAATAATGCAGGTAAAAGTAGTGAATTCACGCAAAATATCAATATGCACCACGCACGTGCTCAGTTCTTCAAAACTAACGTAGCTCTAGGTATATAATGTAATGTGAACACCAACCTTCATTTACGCCAGCATTTTTCTGGGGTAATTGATATTGAGGAAATATTTGTTAATCTGAAGACAACATTGGAACACTCGACATTTATATGGATCGTTCCGTTGATTCGTTTGATCACTACAATCGATATGATTTTTTTTCAGCTGCTAATTGCATTGAGTTTGAAATTTAAAATATGAATTCATGGCAGCAGGTGTTACTGACGTCAGGGATATTGCAAGAGTCATCATCTGCCTGTACCTTGTAGTCAGTACCTACTTTCAATAATTGGCAAAATGTGACTTTGTTTCAAAATCGGTCTTTTCAGTACATATCAAATCATTTTGTAATTGCGTCAGTGAAAGATTCATGATCATGTATCACTATGGTAACAAGAATCTGACTTACACTGCGTGATTATTGCTAGATTTGTTTCCTGATATGTGGAAACATAAATGATCAATTTAATGTATAAATCGTTAACATTTTAGACAGCGCCTCTTCCAAACTAATTTATCATGGCATACTTAATGAGCTTTGGTGATTGCCATACAGTTGCGTGTGTTAAATGTGACGATTGCAAGTGTGCAGGGTGTTACATCGCCTGCCATTCTAGTATTATTTTCTACTTCAACTTGAGAAGTAAAGCCAAACCAAAAAAAAAAAAATGCGAAATGTCATATTTTCACTCGCACCGCTTTTCCAATAACATGACACACTCAAGTCGTTTACACTGCATGCATTTGACAGAACATTTCACTTTGCTATGTTCGCCATGGAAAGCTCCATGGCAAGACAGGGAAGGGAACCTCAAAAGGCTTAGCTCCCTCTTATTGTTCAGATACTGATAAAGTCTAATGTTAAAGTCGCACACAGTCTTGGCTTGAATTGAATAACACAAATTCAGGTAAGTGAGATACGGTCCGCTGTGTGAAGAAATACTTCCCAATGTCCAATTTGACCGTAGATTTAAGAAGTTGGATACGAGTGAACAGTTTATCTGCCGGAATCATTTGATCAAATACTTTCATAATACGAATGACTTGAATTAAGTCTCAGTCTTCTTTCCCCAAGTTCAGTTAATTTAAGTGCCTTCAGCCTGTCTTCGTGACACAAATTATGTATCTCTAGATCTGGTGTTACTTTTGTAGCTCTTCTTTGAATCTTCTCCAATACATCAATATCTTTTACTGTAATATGGGTTCCAGACTTCAGGTGTGGTCTGATTAGTAAGGTTTGGTTTGATTTGATAAGTGAGTTGTATACTGGTAGTTTCATGATGGTGAATTTGATGAAAACAACTTTGTCGTATCACTTTCATAATAATTATTGTCTACTTCAATATTTATGCTATGGAAACCAGAAAACCACAAGCCGAACCGACCCTAAAATAATGATTACAACGTTCAATTAACGAAATTACACACTTACATAAAAGGTACCTTACCGCCAAACTCCTGCCTGTTGTTTATTCGTTTGGTCGGGATTGCCTTTAATTGGATCCAAAATTGTCTTTTGGCTTATTACTCTACACAATCCTTTCAAATGTTACATTTGAATTGCAGAGTGCTGTGGTGAAAACCGACGGAGGCTTTGCGATCGACTTCTTATTGTAGTTGTCCGATATTTAGAAGAGATGATCAGAGAATGACTTGTTATGTCCAGGGAAATGATTTGTTTTCATGAAAGAGAGACCCATTAAATGTAATGGGTATTGCAGGTGTTGCCAGTCATCGACCTTTTCCTTTTTTGTATTCAGTTCACCGGATAACAACATGTTTTGAATTATCTAAAAAGCATATTTAGAGAAGAAAAGAAGAGATAAGAAGAGATCTACACAGCGTTGTTGTTTTGTTTCTCAGCCCACTAAAGGTGTAATAAGCCTAATGGTACACAGATGTTAAAGGGATATGTACGGTAGCCCACAGGTGACACAGGAACAATAAAATTGTGGAATAAAAATTATTTTGAGAGCAAAAATATTTAATACAAGGATAAAACTTTTCTTTCAGAGGACAAGACATTAATATGTTTAGGTCAAAATAGAAATATCTAAGCAAAGAGATATTATTTCTATGACCAAACTTTCTTTTACAGAGTAGACAATTATCATGAAAGAAAGGTTTCATCCTTGTGTTACATATTTTGCTCTAAAAATCAATTATTTATTCAACAAATTTATTGTTCCTGTGTCACGTTTTTTACTGAGGGTAAGTCTTGCTGCACATTTCGCTTAAAGAAATTGTTATGTTACCGAGATTCGCCGCTCTATATCAGAATGGTTCGTTTATTAAAGTAAGAAAGAGAAGATAAAAGCAAGAATGGCTACAAAGAACTGTCTAATTTAGCAATATTTACTCCGTGTGACAGGGTCTCGAATATGAGTGGACTTTTGTGTGAAAAATCGTTTCTGAAGTTTTTATATAAAATTTTTAACGGACGCCCTAGCCTTAACCGCTTCCTTAATCATTATTGAACTTGCTGCTGGCAGAACTCACAATGAGCTTGATATTCAGGCATAATACACACATAAACAATCACTACCATGCTCTCAACAGTCGTATTGAGAAAAACAATGGTCGTGATCACGTAGCAAGCTTTTTGACTTCTATTTTCTGGCTAAAATGTATATATTTTTTGGGCTTCTAGTTCTGTAACGTTTGTAGATGCTAGAACAGAACAAGGTGTATTTTTGAAATCCGGCGGCTTAGTAGTACAGTGTGTGACTAACGGCGTGATAGATCTGTGGATAGATTAGGATTTCATCATTGGACGTCTCCCTACTATCGCCGCCAAGACTTCCTCTGTAGAGGCATCGTTTACGTTGGGCGTCGTTCGTCACGCACTTAGTACCTATCCCCACATTTGCCTTCTAAATATAATGTCCATACAACAAGAAGTGATTCATTTAACAAATTGGACAAGGAGGGTGGTCCATAATAGGGCAACAACGTCATACTGATGCAATTGGTTACGTACAGTTTTACCACACTACACATGTACGCCAAACACCGATAACGTTATTACCCTGGCACAAATACACCCTTCAGCGCGGGCTAAATACGTATTCGTGTTGTCAATTATTCTGTCCGAGGAAAATGAACATCCCTTAGAAACGAGGATAGCAGAAGCAGACATCGTCATTACACCGAACAATCCAATAGCTGTGACATTGAAAGTACAGCCTGAGACAGAAGTCAGAATTTTCTGGACAACATTTTCTAGACAACTAATAAAAGTACTGATCATCATAGAATAAAATAAAATATGATAGAATAATATTTAAACAAGAAATGTTGGCGGCCAAATGTGATGTTTTAACTCAGACCACTATTTCTATATTGGGTTGAGGTTTTAATGAGACGGATGTTTTCTTTTCCGGGCATCTTTTGATTTTAATAATTAAACTTTGATGTAAACTTACTAATTTCCATACAAAAAAAATTGCCATCATCTACAATTTAACGTATAATCCATAAAATGTCTGACTCATAAAATTAGCCAGAAAGAGATTACTTTTCAAACTGTAGAGGATGCCAAATAACCCTACATGTAATTACATCGTAGATGCATCAGGTAGTGTAACGTTTTACCCATAATACACTGCTGTGATTGTTGCGTATGCTGTGATCAGCAGCCGAACATTTTAGAAGGGAAAAGTAGAAATGGTGTCTATAGCTTTTAGTTGTGTAGTTTCCATGGAGATTACTATGGCAACCTTCGTCGTTTCCATAACAACCAGGCTCCAGTTCACAGATATCTCTGGTTTTGCAGTAGTCAGAATCAAGTTTCGACAGCAATAGCAAAAATATTTGCATGTGTACTCTAATTTTTTATTTCAAATTTCGAGTAAACTTTATTTGAAGAAAACTTTCACAAAAATGTAATGTTGATTAAGTTGAAAAGTTGATTCATGGATCTACTATTTTTCATAAACTGTTAACAAAATATCTTTCATTTATTTCCAAACAAAAATTATCATAGTTTAATGTACTGATATATGATTCAGTATATTATGTGCTGAAATACTACATTTGTTTTGAAATTTAGTACATTTAAAATCATCCATAAACTCATTAAGAAGTTATGCAAATCCTAGAATACACTGAAACTACTGTCACTAGAGGGCGCTCTACTTCCAAAATTAGTACGGGAACCCCGATTTTTTTTGGTCATATTTTGATTTTCCAAGTCTTTGATTACACCTGTACAAATTTTGAAGAACCCGTAGTGTCGTTAAATAATTAATGGCGAGCCTCCTTAACTCTTGGACTCTAATACGACAGAGATGGAAATGTGATGTACCTGTATTTGACAGCATGGTTGTTAAAGTGCTGGTAAAAGTTGTGACGTCACCCGCATTATATAAATTTATTGATTATTTCAAGCCAGGAAAACGCGGTTTTAAAGATAGCTTTTTCAGCACCGAAAATTACCTTCTCTATCTGTAAATGTAATAAAAATAACACAAAAGACATCACACTTGTATATTTTCCTTTTGCAAGCTTTCATATATCTCTTCAATTTTTACACTCCGAAAAATGGGGCTGCAAATTGTGCAATGCTGCAAGCAGATTTAATATGAAGTCAAATTCACCACGAAAACTGTAAAAACTCTTTATGAACTTTCTTTTTGTATGAGTCCGGATAACCTAGACTCATCGCTGGTGGCTCTCTTCTTTGAATTCCAAGTCGCCCTAGCGCTACTAGCTAGCTGCTAGGCTATTCTAGGCCAAACGTATATATTCCAAATACGGATAACTTCCAACAAGATGTGAATAATGACGATGATTATATTTCACCGCAAATACACACATCAACTATAGAAACAATATCTAAATCAATACAAAAAGAACTACAAGTTTTTTTGTTAGTTTATTTTTTATTTGAGACAATCAAATTCATTGAATACATAGTCGATACGAACACTGTAGTATCATTAACCACTCCGCCGGTGACACCTCAGTGGTAATGAAGGTGGAAAAAACCACAAACGGTTAACAGCACCAGACGCAGTACCATGAGTCGTGGTTGACGTATTTCTCGTTGTACTCGTTCTGAGCGAAGCACTGCGCAGCCGCAGCGTCACACTTGCAAATTGCTTCTCTACAAGATGCAAACTCCGCATACCCATACTCTGAAAGTGGGGCTGTGATAAGAAAAAAAAAACGTTACTTATTTGTATTAAATGAACGTTAATTCGTTTTTTGCATTCCGTAAGGGAAATGTCCTGTCGTCTGTCTGCAGATCTCTGTCTGTCCGGCTGTGAGCACGATATCTCAAATAGTACTACATAAATTTTAGTGAAACTTGCTACACATCTCCTCATGCTAATTGTAAGAACTGAATAAGTTTTGCTAAACATCATATTAATGAGTCGTTTATTAATTAGTTATTTTTGAAAGCAAACTATATATTAATTTGGAGCATACATTGATGACAACAAAGTGAACGTATCATATAAAGCTTGTTGATGTAGCTGATTCATTTGCATAATTGATGTTTTTGGGGCAATTGGGTATCATAAATATGCAAGCCTCAAATTCCATAGAGATTGGTATAATTAGCTTGCCGTATATCATGTACGACAGCTACATCTCAGAATTTTACATTCTGACATTTTATGTAGGAACTAAACTCTACAGACTTTGCCCGTAGCGTAAGGAAAGTATTCAATAGGGAACTTGAAAACATGATGAATGTTGCATCATGGGAAATGTGATAATAGATACTAATGAATTGGTATTGTTAACAATACTGTTACATTGTTTGCAACCACGATTGATCCGAATTCATAGTTACCCTGATCATTTTGGGATTTTTTTATCGGATTAGGTATTACGATAACCACATATAATCCCATAGTCCTTTGCAGACGTCTGAGCATGGTCAGTCTGGAGTGCAAAAGACAACTATTTCTTTGGCGAGAATCTATACATACATTGTAACGTGCTTCTATGTTCTACAGGCGCTTCGAAGTCCCCCCCCCCCTTCTCATGATACAAATATGTGCGAGTAAAGTGGGGTACCTGCACTTCCCCATTAAAGTTAATTTTACACTTTTAGACACGATATATGTAAATTACCGTCAAAAGTATTTTGTGTAAATTGAGATTACGTGAACTGTAGCCTGTGTACTGAGCTGTCGAGATAAATCATTGGCTGGCCGTACCTCCTATCGATTGCGATGGAGTTTACGAGGGCTAAACAGCGCAGTAAAGAGGGTTATTCGTTACTATTAATACTACGGTGCTACCGCTGTAATCTCAGTGGTTTGAGTGCATACGTCATGAAGATAAGAGATAGGGGTGCAGTTGTTCAATACATGTCACCACAAAGGAAGCGAAACCGTGTTATTAGCAAATATGTCTCGGTGCTGACGTGTCCCGTTGTATACCCAATACTTACACAGCGCTAGCGTTACCACAATACATACTCTCTTTGCAATTCACTATTTTTGTCAGCGTCTTCATCAATATCCATACACCGCTAGATACTATATAATAGTTTGACCCTATCATAAATTGACCTTACTCTAAGCCGTACATCTCTTACTGTTTAACATGATCATAACAAATAACCCTTACCCACAATTCTTAGAGTTTTAACTGGCCCTTACCACAATCCGAGCACCCCGTGTAACGGTACATCAGGGTATAGATGTCACAATCTCCACAACCGGCGTTAATGATCGCATCACCATAACAGTCGTCGTGTACTTTGCAGCATCTGAAATAAAATAATTATAACGATCTAATCTTTATCACAACCCCAATAAAAGTGTCTGTATGACAAAAACGGTGTGAAACATTTCATGTCTCTCTTTTTCCCCAAATCATTCTGATATGGCACAAGACACACACACACACACACACACACACACACACATATATATGTGTGTGTGTGTGTGTGTGTGTGTGTGTGTGGTATATATATATATATATATATATATATATATATATATATATATATATATATATATATAACTCGGTGAGTATCAATCTGCTAAGACAGTGCTCTATACCGCAGTGGCAGAGCGTAATATTATATATATATATATATATATATATATATATATATATATATATATATATATATATATATATATATATATATATATATATATATAGTTTTGGTAGTACTGGAACTCTTTCTTGGGTGTAACTCGGAGTTTCACGCATATTGCGATCATCAGACACTCAAGAGTAACCGGAACCAAACACTCATTTTGTTTAGGCCTTATCGTGGGTTTGGTGTTACTAATAGAGTAGATATGCAGAATCACATACAGAACAAATTGTTGAAATTAGACATAAAACGTTTTTAATTAATCGCCCACGCCAGTCTATGCACAACTTATGCAATCTTTACAATAGATGTTATGACATCAAATACGCAGGATAACTTCTGGAACTGTCGATTGTAGGAATAGAAACAATACAATTCTAATGACTGATCACGGTCATTTTTTCCCTCCAAAAATGAGGCAATATATTTTGATGCATCCTACCGCGTACCGGTCAAGTCCATCGACAGGTGTTCCCTTACCACCGAGTCCACAATAACATCCATAATCTGCGAAGTCGATCGGGTTTCTCTCTGTTGAACACGATACCATCATTCCAAACTGGGGAATACTTCGTTTACTAATACTGTTCACCACTTCATTTTCAATATCTGGAAAAAAAAGGTGGATTTTACACGAAAGATGTTTGGGCTCCATTTAATATTAATGATTTGTTTGTAGTGATAATAATTGTGAAGACTGGGCCGGGAGGGATATAACATGCCATGCAATAAAGGGACCCGGAATTCGAAGGGATGGAATTCGAAAAAAAGACTTGTGGAGGTAGAAAAGATGGGTCAACAACAATCCAAAGAATTGGCCAAATCAAATACATGTAAATGTTATTAAACACATCATGGCTCTTTTCCAAGCAAAAATGCTTTACGGAGGCAAACGTCGACAATTCTACACAAATGGCTTCAACTCGTATGATGATCTCGATTACCAGATATGGACAAATATTCCATCCCTGGCTACCTGTAAGTACCAAGTATGAGAACGACGAAGATATTGCCATAACGTTAAAACAATTGTGTCTGTCTGATGGACAAATACATATCTTCAAATCAGGTCGTAAATTGTGATATTGCGATCGCCAAGCCACTATCACGGTAGTCCTGCTTGCAGACGGTACACGCGTTTTGCTCAAGGAAGGGGTGACTTACTAAGAATCATTGAAGTTTGAGCGTATCATACACCACTTTTCAAAATTTGATGTAGACACTAGACGGTCTGTACGAAAAGACATCGAGAGAGGGGTTAAAAAGGAGACGCGAGAAATATCTATGGAAAGCGGGATGGTCACCGAAAACACCGTCGCTGCCCGAGCTCTCTCTTCCAGCATCTTCTGATGGTCATAAATGCTTAGCATTTGAGAGTTAATGTCAACAATTTACTCTGTTCGATCGACCTACCAGAAGTTAATTTGTGTGTCTTAGACACCACACGAAATTGTAACATTGTGCTTTGAAGAAGTCGCCTCAGACTGACGCATCTATTTATGTTTCTTGTAATTGAAGATACCAGAATGTTACCTTCATACATGCATGCAAAGTAAAACACTGTACATCACCAATATCTCGAATTGCATTGAAAAATTTGTCATTAAATTACATTTTAAAATGCAAATGAATTTGAAAACACAAAGATTAATATCAGCAGTCTCTGATCCAATCCGTGATTATAAGGCATGTTGCCTCTAATATCACCTCGAAAACATTCACACGTCTACTTTTGTAGGACTAATAGACAAGAGGTCCTGGAATAAAGAAGATGGCTTAGAGGTAAAAAAAAAAATATACCTAGATGTAAAGAAACAAATATCGTGTCAACAGAGAATGCCATGTTACGTACTTTGTTCATTTGTGATCCGTGCACAGCTCACCATCGTCACACACAGCAAGACCAGGGCGAGAAAGGCTCGCAGATCAGTTGACAGCATGTTCAGTCTTTTTGTACGTTGTGGCAGTTACAAATGCGGGAGAACAAAAAGGGTCAGGTCTTTATGTACGATCCACACCTAGTCCCGCGTTTTATAGTATAAATTAGTATATGATACAGGTAGGTATAGCCACAAATGTTACGACCAGGGGGGGCACGATACCTACCACGTGATATGGTTTGACCCCTAGAACAATAGAGCGTGACCCCGCTGCACTACAACTTAGTACAAGCGAGTATTTCCCGTTTTTCAATGAATTTTGAGTGTATATGTAAATAATTTCTCAAGATAAATTCCACATTTGTTGTAAAGCTATAAAGCATCATCCCAAACTGCTTAAATAATATCAAAAACGTCCAGTTGTGAAATTATTTATGTTCGAATGCAGGAGACAGGTCAAACTACTTAGTCAGAGCTTTCGACGAACGCTATTTTCCGATGGTTTTTTCACAGAAGAACACCATGTATTCAATGAAAAAAATCAACATTTATACATTTTGATTCATGATATTTACGTTATATCTTGCCACCACTAAATGCTCCACGAATAATGACTATACGGCAGCGTCAAAGACTAGTCGAAACTGTCTTAATTTCAAGATGGCGACGCACGCCTCGTCATATTCCTATAAGGGGTGGACCATTTGATATCCTGGGGGAGGGGGCTTGGAAGATTTCGGGGGAAAAAAAGATGCCAAGTGGAAAAAAAATCCGGATATGAGTGGGTGATGGAAAAAAAAAGATGGACCACTGCTTCTAGAAAAAAAATATCTTGATAGGGAAATGATGCACAGGTTTGAGTATACTGTTCAACCTGCTCGTACCTCTCCAACAGGACACTTGTCAAATCATGACAAACAGTTTCAAACACGTCACCGGGGACCAGTCAGTTTCGTTAGCCTGTGGTACATATATATATTTGTTCTTGTCTCTGTTTCTTTCATGAATGGTTTAAATATTACTTCATGTAAGGGTTCAAACATAACTATACATACAATTATACATATAATCCATGTATTACCTAGCTACCACACTAGTTATATGTAATTTTTTGGCTGTTTCACAATCAGTGCTTCACTTATCTTGCACTTTGGGGCAAAAGTGAACTTGACTGTTTTGTAACAGTAATCTTCATACTATTACTATCACTATTGGATAGTTTATAAAAGAACTTAATTATTGTCTGAAAGTGTCTGTGAATGGCCTAAACATTGCCTTTAGAAGTAAAAATCCTCCAGGGCCCTAGAACCCCCCCCCCCCCATTCACACACACACACACACAAGAGGTACACATATTCCAGTCTCAAAGCTCTTCCTCTACAGCTTACTGTCAGATGCTATGAAACTTTATTCATGGGGTCAGTGACTTTTTGTTGGCCCAATGGAAAATAACACTGACACCCCCCATCCCCCCAAGCTGGAGAAACTGACCGGTCTATCTAAATGTCTGAGCTCACCAATCAAGTTTCCGATTTGTATTTTCAGTGTGTCATCATACCATGGCATAAAAACTGTCAATGATGTTTATTTAATTGAAAATCAAATATGTATGAAATATGTAGTTTTCTAAATAAAATATGTGTGTGATAGAACAGCATCTTTTTACTCTCCGTATTACCCTGTGTGAAAACCAAACAGAAAATTGTGGCAACAAATGTAGGTGTTCAACGTTGACGTAATAAAATCCGGATATCTCAAAGAAGCAAAGAAAAAAAAAGTTGCCAGCATAGGCGAAGGAGAAAAAAAAATTCTCAGGCAAGCAGGTGGGGGAAAAAAAATAATGACTCTCCACCAATCTTCCAAGCCCCCCCCAGGATATCGAATGGTCTACCCCTAATGTAACGTTGTACTAGTAATACTAATAGTACCATACACTTTCGAACAAACCACTTTGCCAGAAATGCTGTTATAAATACAAAAAAAACACCGTAAATCTCACATTTTTATTTTATTTTATATAATTCATTTTTTCGTGTCATTGTCGTATAACTAGGGCCACCCTGGATACATTATGCAGCGATCACATATAAAATTTCTTACGGGAGTACTCCTCACACTCTCTGCAAGAAATGCGTCGAAGGCACAACCAGTTTCATTTCACTGGGAACAGCACGTATCTGAAACAATACACATGTAAAAATGTTAAACAACTACATACTGTGAACCGGAAAATTATTGCGCAGTCTTATTTTCGCGCTTTGGGAGATCACGGTGATTACGCGCAGTTAAATTTTCGCGCAAGGCCGTCAGTGGATTTTTTGTGTGAACATAAACAATACGTTGAGCTGAGAACAATGAAATTTGACACTGATTGATGGGCAGTATTGCTCTGTCGGCATCCGTCAGTTGCAGTGCTCTATTGTTTCCAACTGCGAAGATACTGTGACACGTTGACTTGTGACAAATGTAGGTGTTAATTTGTTCAATTATGTACTAAACAAGTTACCAGATCACACAATACGAAAGTCGGGTAGCTCACAGCCTCAAAGCAGGAGCCGTCAACACACATGCGTCAATATGGTACAGTCACACGTTTGGTGAATCACTAATCAAATCACGTCAGTGTCTCTGTTTTGCGTCTTTTTGGAATGAAGTTCAAAAGGTCACGTTGGTTACATTTTGATACTCAGTATCCGAAGTCACAGAGAATGATCCGATTGCTACACGTTACTTACAATACTGTATATGATTCTTGTATCAATAAAAATGGCATGAACAACCATGCAAACAAAAATACAACTATGGAATATAGAGCGTTGCGGTTGCTTGCATGAAGTGAGCTTCAAGCAGAGACGATTTAGGTAAAGACAACAAGATAAGTGACACAAAACAACAGCCGGTGCCTCTGATGTCGGTTGACGGAAAGCTTTATGACTTTGTTTATTTCTGTCATGTTCTAAAATAAACTCCCACGGTGTTCTAGGACTGTTCATGCTGTCAACGTGACTTCCTTTATTGTTGATAACATTAGATAAGATTGTACAAGACGCACCATAGCACATACCATTTCTCCGTAGGGTTGGTCATTGAATTTTGAAATGTTACATCTTAATGTTGGTGAAATCATGAAACCGAGTGGTGTGTATTTTTGATTATGGAATGTTTAGTCTATTACAAAATAATTGGCAAGAAATAGCATTTATTACTTAGATACACGTACATTAGTGTTATCAATGCCGACACAACACACAGCCAAAATGGAATGAGCGATGGGAAGAGAGATACTGTTAACTTACGTATACTGACAGCAAACTAAGGCCCGTACACCACACACGTGTTTGTACAGTCACATAATGTGTCGACCAGAATTGAAGTCATCTTTTTGCAAATCAGAGGTAGCAAAGATGTCGGAATTACATGTACCAAGCGAGGACAACAGTATATGATTTGGTATAGCATGTTTACAGAAGGCATTGTTTACCCTTGCATGCCGATGGGAAAGCCAAAGTCAATTATCTACATGTCGAGGTCAACGAAAACATCGATGCGTGCCTCATCAAAACAAACAACGGTTCTACAAAACGGAAGCGAGGGTCTTATCAGCAGTACTCCTCTGAGATTCTATGCAAAATTGGAAATAAAGATTCATAATTCTTTGTAAAACTTCGTTGCAAATACTTTATTGGGTGTTGTCTGAAAACTCGTGTGTCAGTGTGTTTGTGTGTACCGTGTGTGGTTGTATACGGAGTGATTGTAACAAAAAAGAAAGAAGTTAAATACTTGCCACATGGGGGCGCACACAAGTACATCCGCGCAGTTTTAATTTCGCGGTCACGGTCGAGCGCGAAATTGCGCGAAATTAAAAATGCGCGAATAATTACCCGGTTCACAGTAGTTTACTTGTCGACACGAGTGAAACTTCATTTTTCAGTAAGTACGGCAGGACAGAGAAAGCAGAAAGAACGTAAACTTATGGGCGTTAGACCGGGTGCGGTACGTTATGCCAGGCGTAGTGCACTGATCACCGGCAACTAGCGCACTAGACGTAGACGTCGATTGCTGGACGTTGAATGTCACAACTATCACAGTCATTAATTATCAATGGACATGTAGGTATCCAACAAATGCTGCCTTGAAGTTGATTCTAGAAAATGGAATATCCATGTGCTTTTTTCATTTTGGTAAAAACGCGACCGCGACCGCGACCTACCGTACCGAACTACAAATACAATGAACTGCAGGCCGACATGTACACGTACGGTACGGTATACACGGTCACGTCGCTGAATACTTTTCGATCTGATTTGGTACCAGTATACATAATAAATTACGATGGCAAAAATAAAGGAAAGACGAATTTAAAACGTATGAAACGTGACAATGTACGTACCTTGTCAATCTGTTGTCAACAGCGAATTTGTATCCAGCAGTACACAGTGCTAGGGGTAGGCAGGAAGTGCACTCGACAGTGTATCAATACTGAATGAGCTTCATTGCGCTGACGCGATAGCGTATCACGTGACTGGCATCGTCCCCCCCCCCCCTGGTTACGACCCCACATTTCACCCGGCCTACACACATGCTTGCCCTGTTTTAATGCAATTTTTGTAACCCTCATGTCTATTGAAAGCTTATTTTTGGCTTTATGTTTTCAACTTAGGCCAGGTGAATCTTGTTAATACGTTTGATAATATGTAACTGGAGCATATAAGGACATGATTTGTTTCAACATATAATTAATTGTGTGAGGATTTACAAATTCCTGACCTTGTACGTCTGTCTGTGTATTGAATCACATATTGGCAAAAAGTGTGTGTGTATGTGTGTGTGTGTGTCTGTCTATCTATGTATGTATGTATGTATGTATGTATATGTATGTATGTATGTATGTATGTATGTATGTATGTATGTATGTATGTGTGTATGTATGTATGTATGTATGTATGTGTGTATAATTATGTGTGTGTATGTATGTATGTATGTATGTACACCGATAACGTTATTACCCTGGCACAAATACACCCTTCAGCGCGGGCTAAATACGTATTCGTGTTGTCAATTATTCTGTCCGAGGAAAATGAACATCCCTTAGAAACGAGGATAGCAGAAGCAGACATCGTCATTACACCGAACAATCCAATAGCTGTGACATTGAAAGTACAGCCTGAGACAGAAGTCAGAATTTTCTGGACAACATTTTCTAGACAACTAATAAAAGTACTGATCATCATAGAATAAAATAAAATATGATAGAATAATATTTAAACAAGAAATGTTGGCGGCCAAATGTGATGTTTTAACTCAGACCACTATTTCTATATTGGGTTGAGGTTTTAATGAGACGGATGTTTTCTTTTCCGGGCATCTTTTGATTTTAATAATTAAACTTTGATGTAAACTTACTAATTTCCATACAAAAAAAATTGCCATCATCTACAATTTAACGTATAATCCATAAAATGTCTGACTCATAAAATTAGCCAGAAAGAGATTACTTTTCAAACTGTAGAGGATGCCAAATAACCCTACATGTAATTACATCGTAGATGCATCAGGTAGTGTAACGTTTTACCCATAATACACTGCTGTGATTGTTGCGTATGCTGTGATCAGCAGCCGAACATTTTAGAAGGGAAAAGTAGAAATGGTGTCTATAGCTTTTAGTTGTGTAGTTTCCATGGAGATTACTATGGCAACCTTCGTCGTTTCCATAACAACCAGGCTCCAGTTCACAGATATCTCTGGTTTTGCAGTAGTCAGAATCAAGTTTCGACAGCAATAGCAAAAATATTTGCATGTGTACTCTAATTTTTTATTTCAAATTTCGAGTAAACTTTATTTGAAGAAAACTTTCACAAAAATGTAATGTTGATTAAGTTGAAAAGTTGATTCATGGATCTACTATTTTTCATAAACTGTTAACAAAATATCTTTCATTTATTTCCAAACAAAAATTATCATAGTTTAATGTACTGATATATGATTCAGTATATTATGTGCTGAAATACTACATTTGTTTTGAAATTTAGTACATTTAAAATCATCCATAAACTCATTAAGAAGTTATGCAAATCCTAGAATACACTGAAACTACTGTCACTAGAGGGCGCTCTACTTCCAAAATTAGTACGGGAACCCCGATTTTTTTTGGTCATATTTTGATTTTCCAAGTCTTTGATTACACCTGTACAAATTTTGAAGAACCCGTAGTGTCGTTAAATAATTAATGGCGAGCCTCCTTAACTCTTGGACTCTAATACGACAGAGATGGAAATGTGATGTACCTGTATTTGACAGCATGGTTGTTAAAGTGCTGGTAAAAGTTGTGACGTCACCCGCATTATATAAATTTATTGATTATTTCAAGCCAGGAAAACGCGGTTTTAAAGATAGCTTTTTCAGCACCGAAAATTACCTTCTCTATCTGTAAATGTAATAAAAATAACACAAAAGACATCACACTTGTATATTTTCCTTTTGCAAGCTTTCATATATCTCTTCAATTTTTACACTCCGAAAAATGGGGCTGCAAATTGTGCAATGCTGCAAGCAGATTTAATATGAAGTCAAATTCACCACGAAAACTGTAAAAACTCTTTATGAACTTTCTTTTTGTATGAGTCCGGATAACCTAGACTCATCGCTGGTGGCTCTCTTCTTTGAATTCCAAGTCGCCCTAGCGCTACTAGCTAGCTGCTAGGCTATTCTAGGCCAAACGTATATATTCCAAATACGGATAACTTCCAACAAGATGTGAATAATGACGATGATTATATTTCACCGCAAATACACACATCAACTATAGAAACAATATCTAAATCAATACAAAAAGAACTACAAGTTTTTTTGTTAGTTTATTTTTTATTTGAGACAATCAAATTCATTGAATACATAGTCGATACGAACACTGTAGTATCATTAACCACTCCGCCGGTGACACCTCAGTGGTAATGAAGGTGGAAAAAACCACAAACGGTTAACAGCACCAGACGCAGTACCATGAGTCGTGGTTGACGTATTTCTCGTTGTACTCGTTCTGAGCGAAGCACTGCGCAGCCGCAGCGTCACACTTGCAAATTGCTTCTCTACAATATGCAAACTCCGCATCCCCATACTCTGAAAGTGGGGCTGTGATAAGAAAAAAAAAACGTTACTTATTTGTATTAAATGAACGTTAATTCGTTTTTTGCATTCCGTAAGGGAAATGTCCTGTCGTCTGTCTGCAGATCTCTGTCTGTCCGGCTGTGAGCACGATATCTCAAATAGTACTACATAAATTTTAGTGAAACTTGCTACACATCTCCTCATGCTAATTGTAAGAACTGAATAAGTTTTGCTAAACATCATATTAATGAGTCGTTTATTAATTAGTTATTTTTGAAAGCAAACTATATATTAATTTGGAGCATACATTGATGACAACAAAGTGAACGTATCATATAAAGCTTGTTGATGTAGCTGATTCATTTGCATAATTGATGTTTTTGGGGCAATTGGGTATCATAAATATGCAAGCCTCAAATTCCATAGAGATTGGTATAATTAGCTTGCCGTATATCATGTACGACAGCTACATCTCAGAATTTTACATTCTGACATTTTATGTAGGAACTAAACTCTACACTGGACTTTGCCCGTAGCGTAAGGAAAGTATTCAATAGGGAACTTGAAAACATGATGAATGTTGCATCATGGGAAATGTGATAATAGATACTAATGAATTGGTATTGTTAACAATACTGTTACATTGTTTGCAACCACGATTGATCCGAATTCATAGTTACCCTGATCATTTTGGGATTTTTTTATCGGATTAGGTATTACGATAACCACATATAATCCCATAGTCCTTTGCAGACGTCTGAGCATGGTCAGTCTGGAGTGCAAAAGACAACTATTTCTTTGGCGAGAATCTATACATACATTGTAACGTGCTTCTATGTTCTACAGGCGCTTCGAAGTCCCCCCCCCCCCTTCTCATGATACAAATATGTGCGAGTAAAGTGGGGTACCTGCACTTCCCCATTAAAGTTAATTTTACACTTTTAGACACGATATATGTAAATTACCGTCAAAAGTATTTTGTGTAAATTGAGATTACGTGAACTGTAGCCTGTGTACTGAGCTGTCGAGATAAATCATTGGCTGGCCGTACCTCCTATCGATTGCGATGGAGTTTACGAGGGCTAAACAGCGCAGTAAAGAGGGTTATTCGTTACTATTAATACTACGGTGCTACCGCTGTAATCTCAGTGGTTTGAGTGCATACGTCATGAAGATAAGAGATAGGGGTGCAGTTGTTCAATACATGTCACCACAAAGGAAGCGAAACCGTGTTATTAGCAAATATGTCTCGGTGCTGACGTGTCCCGTTGTATACCCAATACTTACACAGCGCTAGCGTTACCACAATACATACTCTCTTTGCAATTCACTATTTTTGTCAGCGTCTTCATCAATATCCATACACCGCTAGATACTATATAATAGTTTGACCCTATCATAAATTGACCTTACTCTAAGCCGTACATCTCTTACTGTTTAACATGATCATAACAAATAACCCTTACCCACAATTCTTAGAGTTTTAACTGGCCCTTACCACAATCCGAGCACCCCGTGTAACGGTACATCAGGGTATAGATGTCACAATCTCCACAACCGGCGTTAATGATCGCATCACCATAACAGTCGTCGTGTACTTTGCAGCATCTGAAATAAAATAATTATAACGATCTAATCTTTATCACAACCCCAATAAAAGTGTCTGTATGACAAAAATGGTGTGAAACATTTCATGTCTCTCTTTTTCCCCAAATCATTCTGATATGGCACAAGACACACACACACACACACACACACACACACACACATATATATATATATGTGTGTGTGTGTGTGTGTGTGGTATATATATATATATATATATATATATATATATATATATATATATATATACTATATATATATATATATATATATAACTCGGTGAGTATCAATCTGCTAAGACAGTGCTCTATACCGCAGTGGCAGAGCGTAATATTATATATATATATATATATATATATATATATATATATATATATATATATATATATATATATATATATATATATATATTTATATATATAGTTTTGGTAGTACTGGAACTCTTTCTTGGGTGTAACTCGGAGTTTCACGCATATTGCGATCATCAGACACTCAAGAGTAACCGGAACCAAACACTCATTTTGTTTAGGCCTTATCGTGGGTTTGGTGTTACTAATAGAGTAGATATGCAGACTCACATACAGAACAAATTGTTGAAATTAGACAGTGAATTTCTCTATAAAATTCTTGATTAATAGTTCGTCTGTTTGTGATATGTGGACGTTACTTGAGAGAGACCCGGTAGATGCTGTTATTAATTTAAAATAGTGCATGCCATCACGTACTATGTGATCTTATCAAAACTCAGTATAAATGACGAACGACAACTAATAACCCAAAATATTTTGTCTGTATACTCTGCGTCATATACATAAATATAGATGGCACATCTTAACATTTACAACTGTTTTCATTGACTGCCATTCTCACCTCTCCTATGAATCGATTTACCTTAAAACCTGCAAATGGACTATCTTTTTTAACTGTTTTGTTAGATGTAATGCCGTACTCGTAGTATTGTACAGTATTCAATCATCTAATTGTGTAAATGTATACATGATGTGGAACAAAAAATCATATTAAATTGATTTTTCAGTCCGCACCCTAAACTCAGAGTCCCAACACAATCACGATTCAACCTGTTACTGTACCACTTCAATGAATAAATGCGACAATATCTAATTACTGACAGTTTAACAATTTTCATTGGCTACTTTTCAGCTGTCTGGTCGAAAAAAATTACACTCTAGTTACATACAGTGTAGCTCTAAAATTCTGTGATCACGCATTGATTTTTCACTCCAAATCGACTATTAGAACGTTATAAGTCAGCAAGTACGATGTCTTGTCATCACTAAAACGTTTTTAATTAATCGCCCACGCCAGTCTATGCACAACTTATGCAATCTTTACAATAGATGTTATGACATCAAATACGCAGGATAACTTCTGGAACTGTCGATTGTAGGAATAGAAACAATACAATTCTAATGACTGATCACGGTCATTTTTTCCCTCCAAAAATGAGGCAATATATTTTGATGCATCCTACCGCGTACCGGTCAAGTCCATCGACAGGTGTTCCCTTACCACCGAGTCCACAATAACATCCATAATCTGCGAAGTCGATCGGGTTTCTCTCTGTTGAACACGATACCATCATTCCAAACTGGGGAATACTTCGTTTACTAATACTATTCACCACTTCATTTTCAATATCTGGAAAAAAAGGTGGATTTTACACGAAAGATGTTTGGGCTCCATTTAATATTAATGATTTGTTTGTAGTGATAATAATTGTGAAGACTGGGCCGGGAGGGATATAACATGCCATGCAATAAAGGGACCCGGAATTCGAAGGGATGGAATTCGAAAAAAAGACTTGTGGAGGTAGAAAAGATGGGTCAACAACAATCCAAAGAATTGGCCAAATCAAATACATGTAAATGTTATTAAACACATCATGGCTCTTTTCCAAGCAAAAATGCTTTACGGAGGCAAACGTCGACAATTCTACACAAATGGCTTCAACTCGTATGATGATCTCGATTACCAGATATGGACAAATATTCCATCCCTGGCTACCTGTAAGTACCAAGTATGAGAACGACGAAGATATTGCCATAACGTTAAAACAATTGTGTCTGTCTGATGGACAAATACATATCTTCAAATCAGGTCGTAAATTGTGATATTGCGATCGCCAAGCCACTATCACGGTAGTCCTGCTTGCAGACGGTACACGCGTTTTGCTCAAGGAAGGGGTGACTTACTAAGAATCATTGAAGTTTGAGCGTATCATACACCACTTTTCAAAATTTGATGTAGACACTAGACGGTCTGTACGAAAAGACATCGAGAGAGGGGTTAAAAAGGAGACGCGAGAAATATCTATGGAAAGCGGGATGGTCACCGAAAACACCGTCGCTGCCCGAGCTCTCTCTTCCAGCATCTTCTGATGGTCATAAATGCTTAGCATTTGAGAGTTAATGTCAACAATTTACTCTGTTCGATCGACCTACCAGAAGTTAATTTGTGTGTCTTAGACACCACACGAAATTGTAACATTGTGCTTTGAAGAAGTCGCCTCAGACTGACGCATCTATTTATGTTTCTTGTAATTGAAGATACCAGAATGTTACCTTCATACATGCATGCAAAGTAAAACACTGTACATCACCAATATCTCGAATTGCATTGAAAAATTTGTCATTAAATTACATTTTAAAATGCAAATGAATTTGAAAACACAAAGATTAATATCAGCAGTCTCTGATCCAATCCGTGATTATAAGGCATGTTGCCTCTAATATCACCTCGAAAACATTCACACGTCTACTTTTGTAGGACTAATAGACAAGAGGTCCTGGAATAAAGAAGATGGCTTAGAGGTAAAAAAAAAAATATACCTAGATGTAAAGAAACAAATATCGTGTCAACAGAGAATGCCATGTTACGTACTTTGTTCATTTGTGATCCGTGCACAGCTCACCATCGTCACACACAGCAAGACCAGGGCGAGAAAGGCTCGCAGATCAGTTGACAGCATGTTCAGTCTTTTTGTACGTTGTGGCAGTTACAAATGCGGGAGAACAAAAAGGGTCAGGTCTTTATGTACGATCCACACCTAGTCCCGCGTTTTATAGTATAAATTAGTATATGATACAGGTAGGTATAGCCACAAATGTTACGACCAGGGGGGGCACGATACCTACCACGTGATATGGTTTGACCCCTAGAACAATAGACCGTGACCCCGCTGCACTACAACTTAGTACAAGCGAGTATTTCCCGTTTTTCAATGAATTTTGAGTGTATATGTAAATAATTTCTCAAGATAAATTCCACATTTGTTGTAAAGCTATAAAGCATCATCCCAAACTGCTTAAATAATATCAAAAACGTCCAGTTGTGAAATTATTTATGTTCGAATGCAGGAGACAGGTCAAACTACTTAGTCAGAGCTTTCGACGAACGCTATTTTCCGATGGTTTTTTCACAGAAGAACACCATGTATTCAATGAAAAAAATCAACATTTATACATTTTGATTCATGATATTTACGTTATATCTTGCCACCACTAAATGCTCCACGAATAATGACTATACGGCAGCGTCAAAGACTAGTCGAAACTGTCTTAATTTCAAGATGGCGACGCACGCCTCGTCATATTCCTATAAGGGGTGGACCATTTGATATCCTGGGGGAGGGGGCTTGGAAGATTTCGGGGGGAAAAAAGATGCCAAGTGGAAAAAAAATCCGGATATGAGTGGGTGATGGAAAAAAAAAGATGGACCACTGCTTCTAGAAAAAAAATATCTTGATAGGGAAATGATGCACAGGTTTGAGTATACTGTTCAACCTGCTCGTACCTCTCCAACAGGACACTTGTCAAATCATGACAAACAGTTTCAAACACGTCACCGGGGACCAGTCAGTTTCGTTAGCCTGTGGTACATATATATATTTGTTCTTGTCTCTGTTTCTTTCATGAATGGTTTAAATATTACTTCATGTAAGGGTTCAAACATAACTATACATACAATTATACATATAATCCATGTATTACCTAGCTACCACACTAGTTATATGTAATTTTTTGGCTGTTTCACAATCAGTGCTTCACTTATCTTGCACTTTGGGGCAAAAGTGAACTTGACTGTTTTGTAACAGTAATCTTCATACTATTACTATCACTATTGGATAGTTTATAAAAGAACTTAATTATTGTCTGAAAGTGTCTGTGAATGGCCTAAACATTGCCTTTAGAAGTAAAAATCCTCCAGGGCCCTAGAACCCCCCCCCCATTCACACACACACACACACACAAGAGGTACACATATTCCAGTCTCAAAGCTCTTCCTCTACAGCTTACTGTCAGATGCTATGAAACTTTATTCATGGGGTCAGTGACTTTTTGTTGGCCCAATGGAAGATAACACTGACACCCCCCATCCCCCCAAGCTGGAGAAACTGACCGGTCTATCTAAATGTCTGAGCTCACCAATCAAGTTTCCGATTTGTATTTTCAGTGTGTCATCATACCATGGCATAAAAACTGTCAATGATGTTTATTTAATTGAAAATCAAATATGTATGAAATATGTAGTTTTCTAAATAAAATATGTGTGTGATAGAACAGCATCTTTTTACTCTCCGTATTACCCTGTGTGAAAACCAAACAGAAAATTGTGGCAACAAATGTAGGTGTTCAACGTTGACGTAAAAAAAATCCGGATAGCTCAAAGAAGCAAAGAAAAAAAAAGTTGCCAGCATAGGCGAAGGAGAAAAAAAAATTCTCAGGCAAGCAGGTGGGGGAAAATAAAATAATGACTCTCCACCAATCTTCCAAGCCCCCCCCAGGATATCGAATGGTCTACCCCTAATGTAACGTTGTACTAGTAATACTAATAGTACCATACACTTTCGAACAAACCACTTTGCCAGAAATGCTGTTATAAATACAAAAAAAACACCGTAAATCTCACATTTTTATTTTATTTTATATAATTCATTTTTTCGTGTCATTGTCGTATAACTAGGGCCACCCTGGATACATTATGCAGCGATCACATATAAAATTTCTTACCAGTTCCCGTCATGTCATCCCGATGGACAGTACAAGTAGCCAATGAGAGGATCGATGATGTCATCTTTTCAGTCAACTGGTCAGAGGTTACGCGCGTTTGTTCTTATATCCATTACTCCACGCCTAACTTCCTGTCTACATGGTCGAGCACTTCAATGGTCAATCGTACCCTACGGCGTGTATGGTTCGTGGCTTACGGGAGTTTTCGGCGTGGCTGAGCTTTTAAAATCAGGGTAAATATGGTACTCTTCTTTCTCAGTTTTAAATTTTGACTACATGCTGGATAAAAAAGAGCTGTCAATATAACTTTGTAAAGAATAAATTGCCAAACTGAACACCTCTCAACACAATGCTACTTGATTGGGACTCGAGACTACACTGTCACTAGTACACTGTCGATAGTCGTTCGTTCGTGCCTTTCTTGCTACATTTTATCTAAAACGAAAGTCGTCGCATTGCTCCTAACCGGGGCAATACTATAACCGATGTACTGATTATTTCGCAACATCACAGCAAGTGCCAGATAGGCATTCACAGTTTCCTATCAGTACGGGTGTATTCAGTGCTACGGAGCGAGGCGACGACTAGCACAGGCAAATGTGTATATTATCTTTTATAACTGGCTAAAACACGTAAGGTTGTGAACTAAGGAATAACATTCTGTATAAACAAAAAACGTGTTAAAGGGTAAGATTTCAATTGATTGTTATTAATGTAATTTGTTCTAAATTGATCGAAATATTTTTGTTGAGAATATAAATTCAAATGTGGGTAATATTGTGACTTGGAAATACTACGAATCAATATTTATGCTGATAATTTGATAAAAGAGTGATATGGTATTTGGTGAAAATAAGTATTTTGTACCCATTGAAACGATATTTCTTTAACATGTATTAGTGTGAAGAAATACTAATCAGCACACTTATTTGGTTGATGTTCAGGGGTTTCTTGTTTGTTGGCCGTGACTGACAATTAGTAACAAATCACCTGATTTGTTCCATCACATCAAAACTTTAATTTTATCTCATATGCAAGACTTTGCACGCACACCTATATTTTTGTTTTGTTTTGAAACAGTTTCCACAATTGTCCCGTGAAATTACTCAGCAGTGATTTGAATTGAAATCAATGTCTAATTTAAATTTCTGGTTCTCTCTTGTCAACAGATGAAAAATTACACGTTTGTACAAGATGAAAGTCTTCCTCTACATAAAGCCAAATGTGAAGATATTGACTGACATGCTGAAAACTATTTATAGCAGGACTCAGGGCCATTGCAAACAAGTGAAGTTAAATACATGTTACAAAGTGTAAACTGAAGCAGATGATATATTTTATGTATTTATATATTTTATTAGCCACATATATATATTACATATTCATTTTTATTTATTTTCTCCATGTTAAATAAAGTATTGAAAATACAACTGCAGAGAGTTGTTGTTATCTTTCACATTACATCATTTTACGTTTCTCCAAAGCTTGACAGTTCATGGCCCCCATGAAGTGTTTAACTTATAAATGAGCCATAAGAGTCTTCTCAAAAACAAGTCAAGTTTGAATGAATCATCAACCAATAGAACAGATAAGCCAATCATTGAGGAACATGTTTGGTATGGTAATATCACAACTAAACTGTCATTGTTACATGAAATAGATTGCACTAATCCTGGTATATGTTACAAGGACATAGTCAAGATCAACCTAGTAAATAGTCCAAGCTAGAAGTAGACAAAAAGAAGAGATTGAATTTTGTGTTACAAACCACCAAATATGTACAGGAGCTTGATAATGTTCTTTCCTGGAGAAGATTTATGAAGTGAGTTGAAAAACAGACTGTCCTTTTGTAAATGTATCCATATGGGACTGTTGTGCTCACAGCTACTTAAATTTTATATTGAAGGTTTATTTCTACTATCTCAATAGTGAGAAGGTCATCGACTTCCTCGTACAATTCAATGTGTTTTTCTTTTTTCGCCTATTTTGTTTCAACAAGTTTCTTGTTTACTTCTAATCTGTATTCATCAATAGCAGTTAGATCATGAGGGTTGTCGACTTCCGGATGTAAATCCATCTATACACTTGTGGGACAGTCACAGAGAGCCTGATAGCTATAAAAACAAAACAAAAGAAAACCATTTGTATGGATCATAATAAAATATAACCATGCATACACAGCAGATAAATTAACTAGAATAAATTTATAGAAATAACTAAGATGATACACATTACAAAATGACATTAATCAAAGTAAAATTCTGTTAACTTTGGAACTCGGGCAAATCTGGTAACATAATCTGCTGGGTATGATGGTTATCAGAGTACTATCAACCATATATGTTGTTGTTGTTGTTGTTGTTACTACTATTAAAATTATCACATCTTGGATTACATTTTGTTTTATGGCCTGTTTTCAAGTGCATGTTTACTATGTCAGATCATAAGCAAGTGACACAAAGTAATAATAAGATATTGCAGTACGTGATATCGGGAATATGTCTCACATACCCTCTTACACTAGTCTCAATTTTGATATCTCCTGGCTCGATTTGCTTTGGCTCTGTGGATGGTGCTAACAAGACTGACGATGATGCTGTCGGACGAAAAAAAATTCATTAGTACTCTATCGACCAATATTGAAAGCAGCTGGCAAAAATTGACACAAATAATTTATCTGTAACAGTTACATTACCTACCAAGTGCCAACATATGATTACATTTACGATTGTATACACATGCTTTGCATACGATGTACGTCTACGTCTACGCGTCTAATCCATTTACTCACGCATATATCCGACGATCGATCGACAATGAAGCTTTCATCCACTATCACGCATGTAAATAAGGCTTACGTTACCGTGATTACGTTTTCCAGAAATTCGTTTTAGAACTCAGATAGCTATTCCCTCACCAAAACAAATCTACTCCAAGAAAGTCAACAGGCGCTAGGCTGACAGTGACAAACAACGTGTCACACATAGTACACAGTGTTGAATACGTGGACACTCTCGCTCTGATCACCGAGAATTTACACTGCTCCCGAAAAAACGCGCCCCATCGCGCCCCATTGTCCGACAAAAAAATATGACCCCTCGTTGTAAAGCTTGGAAAATCCTCTTTCAGACTGACTACAGCGATATATGCAAAGGAAAACCTCTAAAAATACATTTAGTCTTACATATGTACCCATGAACTTAGCACGGACTTTTGAGCAAAATCTGACCTCGCTGCCAGACCGATCAATAGGTCAAAAAGGGATGATAACTCGTACGAGCTCGTACTTACCGCTTTCAGCAGTTGCCATCTTTCTTCGTACGTCGTATATAGTGGCACGTGTGGCATGTTTACATCCGAAAACTACCGAATCTTTTAAACAAAGGGCGAAACTTCTGCCGACAAGTTCCGAAGACTTGGGGAAGAATGGCGGTGAGCCGTGCTCATGAATATTCATGATATTTCGTGACGCTGAAAGATTCCAGTTCACTGAATGGTCGAGCGTGTGGCAGTGAACTGTCCATCGGGATGACATGACGGGAACTGCTTACGGGAGTACTCCTCACACTCTCTGCAAGAAATGCGTCGAAGGCACAACCAGTTTCATTTCACTGGGAACAGCACGTATCTGAAACAATACACATGTAAAAATGTTAAACAACTACATAGTTTACTTGTCGACACGAGTGAAACTTCATTTTTCAGTAAGTACGGCAGGACAGAGAAAGCAGAAAGAACGTAAACTTATGGGCGTTAGACCGGGTGCGGTACGTTATGCCAGGCGTAGTGCACTGATCACCGGCAACTAGCGCACTAGACGTAGACGTCGATTGCTGGACGTTGAATGTCACAACTATCACAGTCATTAATTATCAATGGACATGTAGGTATCCAACAAATGCTGCCTTGAAGTTGATTCTAGAAAATGGAATATCCATGTGCTTTTTTCATTTTGGTAAAAACGCGACCGCGACCTACCGTACCGAACTACAAATACAATGAACTGCAGGCCGACATGTACACGTACGGTACGGTCACGTCGCTGAATACTTTTCGATCTGATTTGGTACCAGTATACATAATAAATTACGATGGCAAAAATAAAGGAAAGACGAATTTAAAACGTATGAAACGTGACAATGTACGTACCTTGTCAATCTGTTGTCAACAGCGAATTTGTATCCAGCAGTACACAGTGTATGGTGGCCCAGGGCTGCCATATATTATATGCGAACTGTTTAGATAAAAACATTAATAAAATGAAGAAAAAAGATTAAAATATTTTTTAAAAAAAATAAATAAATAAAAAATAAAGATAGAATTAAAACAAAAGTAAAATGAAATAAAAATGAAAGTGAAATGAACACAGAATCAAAATTAAAAGGAAAGTAAAAGTAAAGTGAAAGCAAAAGTAAAATACAAATAAAAGTAAAAATAAAAGTAAAGTAAAATTAAAACAAAAGTGCAATAGAAATAAAAGTAAAATGAAAACAAAGGTAAAATAGAAATCAAATTAAAAGTAAAATGAAAACAAAAGTAAAATGAAATCAAAATTAAAAAAAAAAAAAAAAAAAAAATTAAAAAAATTACTGGCAGTTCTGGTCCGCAATGGCCCACAGCTGCCATAGACCAGCATTCCTTGCGATCTCAACGGCGCCACTGAAAGTGCTGTATACATGTAGCGCCCTCAAAGGCGAGAGTGTGATTATGAGACTGAATATGAGGCTGAATCTGGCTAACTTTGAATTTAATTTTAAAATTGAATTTTAAGCCAAATAAAAGCGAGAACACTGTCTCGTTAGACAGAACTACGACTGATGAAGGACAGCCGGTCCAAAACGTCTTAAAAGAAGGGTCAACTAGGTATCACCCCGGGGACGTATTGTCAATGTCTTCCCTGCTAATTTACGCTAATACTAGGGTCAATTACCTTAACAAACTGGTCATGTGGCTAACTGACCTTCAAACCAATTTATTAATACCAGAAAAATGATCAAGTCTGAACCAGCGTGGAAAAATATTTCCACTTATTAACAAACTTGATCTAACAACCCATAGTTGGTTACATGGTAAACGCAATGTCACAGTCATACACGTATTTAACATTGATGGTGTTCGGAGTTCCCTTCCAAGTTCCGCCTCCGCCATCGCATACGTCTATCCAAAGTTCGCACACTCTAGGCATACTGAGGGTAGTCCCTGCTCACAAAATCAAGAATCTCCATTCGCTGGAGCCCTAGTCTCACATATTTCATCAAATCTCCTTTGAGAAACTCATCCTCCTTCCATAAGCTTGACCGACACAGCGCCATGTACAGTAAAATGCCTACCGGTGATGCATGATGAGCGACGTAAGGTCAGCCTCATACTCATATTCAGGCTCTCGCCCTTGGGGGCGCTATATGTATACAGCACTTTCAGTAGTGCCGTTGAGATCGCAAGGAATGCTGGTCTATGGCAGCTGTGGGCCATTGCGGACCAGAACTGCCACTAATTTTTTTAATTTTTTTTTTTTTTTTTTTTTTTTTTTTTTTTTAAATTTTGATTTTAATTTTATTTTAATTTTATTTTTGTTTTCATTTCATTTTTATTTTACTTTTACTTTTATTTCTATTTTATTTTTGTTTTCATTTTACTTTCATTTTACTTTTATTTCTATTGCACTTTTGTTTTAATTTTACTTTATTTTACTTTTATTTTTACTTTTCTTTCTATTTTACTTTTGCTTTCACTTTACTTTTACTTTCCTTTTAATTTTGATTTTGTTTTCATTTCACATTCATTTCATTCTACTTTTATTTTAATTCTATCTTTATTTTTTTTAAATATTTTAATCTTTTTTCTTAATTTTATTAATTTTCTATCAAAACAATTCGCATATAATGTATGGCAGCCCTGGGCCACCATACACAGTGCTAGGGGTAGGCAGGAAGTGCACTCGACAGTGTATCAATACTGAATGAGCTTCATTGCGCTGACGCGATAGCGTATCACGTGACTGGCATCGTCCCCCCCCCCCTGGTTACGACCCCACATTTCACCCGGCCTACACACATGCTTGCCCTGTTTTAATGCAATTTTTGTAACCCTCATGTCTATTGAAAGCTTATTTTTGGCTTTATGTTTTCAACTTAGGCCAGGTGAATCTTGTTAATACGTTTGATAATATGTAACTGGAGCATATAAGGACATGATTTGTTTCAACATATAATTAATTGTGTGAGGATTTACAAATTCCTGACCTTGTACGTCTGTCTGTGTATTGAATCACATATTGGCAAAAAGTGTGTGTGTATGTGTGTCTGTCTATGTATGTATGTATGTATGTATGTATGTATGTATGTATGTATGTATGTATGTATGTATGTATGTATGTGTGTATGTATGTATGTATGTATGTATGTGTGTATAATTATGTGTGTGTATGTATGTATGTATGTATGTATGTATGTATGTATGTATGTATGTACGTATTTATGTATGGATGTATGTAATATGTATGTATGTATGTATGTATGTATGTATGTATGTATGTATGTATGTATGTATGTATGTATGTATGTCTGTCTGTCTGCAAGTCTGCATGTGTAGTAAGGTACTTATATATGGTACGATATCATATTCATATGGTGGAAATCAATTTGACTCGCACCCGATTTTTAGCTTTCACTGTAAAATGGTAGGTGATCATAATAATTAAGGTTTTCAACAAATTTATAATCTACAGTGTGTATGTAGCATAGATAATGGTATACCAACAGTTGAATATTAATACAATTATCAGTTCTGGATGGTACACCGTAATTACACACTCGGTACACTATGTTGATACGTTATTGCCCGTAAAAGATGTACATGTCATATTTACCACGTCGTACCAGGAGTTCTCAGCGATGGAACGTTTCGAACATGAATGAGACTATCAAGGAAGTGTTGCAGCTACGGGTTTTTAAAGCACATACTGGCAGATAGATTACAGGCTGTCAGCGTGAGCAGCGTATGTATAATCTTTTACATTGAAGTGGTCAATGAGATGACATTTAGCTTGTGAATAGCTAAGACCCATAAGAGCATCTGAATAAACAGAATAGTACTTATTTGAGGAGCTATCTAAAAATATCCATAGTTTAACATTGAGTCACTTTGTGTTGAGAGTGAATACAGTGTATGGTGTATCCGTAAAAAAATCACGTTAGTATTCTTACATCCTCGACATATATAACGTTTTGAGGGGCTTTGATTAGTAGACTGGATGTTTCTATCATGATGCCCATTACATAATTTTCTCTCCCGCTATGTCTGTCTGTCTGTCTGTCTGTCTGTCTGTCTGTCTGTCTGTCTGTCTGTCTGTCTGTCGCTCTCTCTCTCTCTCAATCAATCAATCAATCAATCAATCAATCAATCAATCAATCAATCAATCAATCAATCAATCAATCAATCAATCAATCTGCAAAGTTTATATAGCGCCAAAATCCAAAAACATTGTTTTGCTCTATGACGCTCAATGGCTAAACCACACTGTATGCTTTGGAGAATAAGTGCGTTTTCAGTTTTCTTTTGAAAGTTTCCAAGTTTGGAGATTCTCTGATGTCGAGTGGTAGTACGTTCCATAGTTTAGGCGCAGCATATGAAAATGCACGGCCACCATATGTGATGGTTTTGTAGGTTGTAGATGTTAAAAGTTTCTTGGTGGATGAACGGAGTGTACGAGTTGGAATATAGGGCTGGAGCAGATCACTGATGTACGCAGGAGTCTGGTTGTGAATAGCCTTGAAAGTTAACAGCAACATTTTGTAGTCAATCCTGAGACGAACTGGTAACCAATGGAGATGGGTGAGAACTGGTATGATCGGTGCAAATTTCCTGGTGCGTGTGATTATTCTTGCTGCAGTATTTTGAGCTCGTTGTAACAGGCCTATTGTGTTGTCTGGGAGTCCATAGAGAAGTGAATTACAATAGTCAAGTTTGGCTGTCAAAGTTGCATGTTGGTTGAATTATCGAGACAGTAAATAGAACTATTCAAAATATTTTTTTTTTCAGATTCGGAACAAATTAGTTTAATTTATACAATGGCATTAATGATTACTACTTCTTTCTAGGTCGGGATCATTAAAAATTAGAGGCAAATATACAAGTAATGTTAAGCTAACTATACGAATACCAAACAACTAATCAGAAGTTGGAAGCACTTTTCACACTGTATCCTATTACACGTATTTGGGGAGCATTTTTCAGTTAAAGATTCCCGAATTATGTTATACAGCAGCAAAAAAGTCACAAAGGATATACAATTGCATCTTTCAACCAAGGGGGCGGGCTTCGATATAATTCGTTGGAATATCCGGGTTGCATGGACGACCACGGACTACTAGTATATAATCATTGACAAATCAACATGATATCGATGCAATTGTTGAGGGAGATTTACTAAACAAGAACTATACGTGAATGTCTCCCCCCCCCCTCTCTCTCTCTCTCTCTCTCTCTCTCTCTCTCTCTCTCTCTCTCTCTCTCTCTCTCTCTCTCTCTCTCTCTCTCTCTCTCTCTCTCTCTCTCTCTCAAAATCAAACAGCGTCCTCTGCGGCGATCACATACCTATAGAAAATATCGACCCCCCTGATTAACATGTACAATGTCTAATTATAGGTGTATTAACAATTTTTAGTGATACATCTTTGTTTATATAATGATAGAAAATGTTCCCGTTGTAACTAATGCAGGTTTAAAAGTGTTATAATGTTCACCTATACGAAACGATATTACTGCAGCTACTCTGACGAAAACTGGGAAAATGTACTACATAAAAACAGTGGAAAATCCATTGAAACGGCGGTGGCCATATGCATATGCAAGGAAAAACACTCATTATCAACCACCTTGCAGTCTAGCAGCTTTGACATGAAATACTTGCTCAATACTGGTTTACAAAAAATCCTTAATTTCTTATTGCCTATTCCACAAGGCAGCCAAGGCCTGGTTCACGTATAAAAAAGTAAAATTGAAAATTTCGCATCCTGACGTGAAATAAATTTCACGGAAAATTGGGTTGTTTTTCGTCGGCCATCTAGTTCCGTGGAATCATAAAAAGGGGGTACTTTTTCAGATCACCCTCCGAGAATAGGCTAGGATGTACCCTCCCCCCCTCTCTCCCTCTCTCTCTCACCTAGTTTTCTCACGCCGAATCTAAACGCAAAGAGCCTTGGAGCTATCCTTGACTCTTGTCTGACAATGAAGCCTCGTGTCAGTCAGATTTGTCGTTCAATTGCTCTTGTTTCTAAATATCTCTCTGGGTCTGCCACTGAACAACTAGTTCATTCGTTTGTTTCCTCTCGCATTGATTCGTGTAATTCATTGTTACACGGTATACCTCAGTACTCTATAAATCGCATTCAACATGTACAAAATGTTGTAGCCAGAATTATTACACGTTCGAAACGTCATGTTCATGCCACTTCTACAGGAATTACATTGGTTGCCAGTAAGCCTTACGTCAACGTATTATTTATAAGATCTTAGTCATCACTTTTAAATGTCTTCATGCATGGTTCAGGTCCTCCATCTTAGTGAGTTAGTCAGTCTCTATACTATGTCCCGGGCGTAGTCTACGTTCTGCTGACCATTTTAAACTTTAGTACCTTTTAGTACCGTTACAGCCCGGACAAAAAAAACCATGGTGACAGGGCTTTCAGTGTTGCTTCACCAGTTTTATGGAATGGAATGCTCTCCCTCTCCAAATCCGTCATTGTAATATAAACAACACATAGACCATTTGGAATACAGTGGAAAACTTGAACTGGACACTCACACATGAAAAAATAAATAAAATAAAATCAAAAATCTACGTACCCCACCTATTTTAAAATTGAATGTAATCGGAACCACACATTTTTTTTTTAAAAGCCTAATCAATAAATTGCGTCAGTTCCTCAAGTTTGAGTGAAGTTGCATGAACACCATCATCAATAAAGCGTTTACATAAATCAGGTAAGATCCCCTGATACGATCTGGAAATATGGTATTACTGATAAGACATTAATAACAAGCATATACTACGACCAAGACAATTTCCCATAGCAACGCTACGTCACTTTCTGTACACAATACCTGTCTTTAAAAGTTAGCATAATTACACATAACTTGAAGAACAAGTTCAGCCAATCGTATCCAGGAAGTATTGGGTAACCGGATCCGTAAAATTGCCATACTAGTACCCCTTGCAAAACGTCATCAATCAGAAAAACAATAGCATTGGCAAAAGAGAACGTCGACAATATCACACGACACACTAGTAGTATGAGTCATTTTGCGATCCATGACGTACATCAATAGTGCTGCGTATCTCCACCAATACGAATCTAGGGAGTTTTTTTTTTAGGTCAGGTCAAACCAATCACATGACCTCTTAGGTCTCCGGCTTCTCCAATATGGCGCTGAAGGTGAGTGTTTCATTGACGAGACTATTCGAAACCTAGTAGTTATTCAGCGTGTATATTATGTCTTGCCTATACAGAAACTTACCCTCCTATTTTATCATCTGTTGGATGTGAAAAATCGTGTAGTTTATCCAATTTGTTATTTTTAATGGCGTGTTGAAGTCGATAAGCACCGTGTGTTGACAGAAACGGGACGAGTGATCTGACGAAGGGGAGTCTCTCACGGTGGGTGGAGACACGTAGTGGTAGCACACTGTGTACTTTGAACGAAAACCGTTCAAAAAGATAAATATTTTGTAGTTCAACTGTATTTTGAACATCAGACGGTTGATAACTTTCGTTCGGTATATATATTGTGCGTTAGTTAACCGTACATGGCATTGGCGTACATAGTGTAACGTGTTTGTATATATTGAATTCATCATACTGCGTATACAAACGAGTCACTACTGTGGATTGTCTGTTTGTGTGTTTCTGTGAATGTTACACCTTGTCAATTAATATCAGCTAATATAATTTGTATGCTTTGAGAGTATTTTTTAAAATAAACTAATTCATTGATTTACGTCGTAAAACTGGTATGTGGTCACTCCAGTTTACTAAGATTTCTCGGAATAACGAATATTTTACTAATGTAGTCATAACAGGTGTAACATGTACATATAAGGTATATAAACACATCCCAGTTGGTGAGTCACTATATTTCACACTATTCACGACTTCTAACTACATAAAAGTAATGATTTACTAGGCCACTTCTTGACAAATGAAATATTTGTTTCTCTATTTTGGTCAATGTTGTGTTATGTAACTTGTAGTCTGAAACAATGGGATTGGCCCTGTCCCTAGTAATATACAATCATAGACAGTGAAGGAGACCTTGATGTAAGGTTAGTCACATTCAGTGAAGAATTTCATATATTTCTTCCATTCATATAAGTTATTAGTTTGTAGATGTATTTTTGTGATTGTGTTTTGCAATCCAAGTAGTGTGGAACTCACAGAGGAAGCAGTACAACAGTTAGTGTACACACACACACACACACACACACACACACACACACACACACTTATACATATACACACACATATACATATACACACACATGCATGATACATTTTTCTAATTTTATTATGATTCAAATTTTTCACATCAGTACTTTTTCACAATATTGAAATAGTGAAAAAGTCCATTGACTTGAATGTGTGTATATATCTGTGATCACATGTTCAAATATTAACTCTGCAAATGTGAGGGACCTTATTGTAAACAACAGTAAACTCATACTACTAATTTTTCTTTTAATGACTCACTTAATTATAGTGATAACACAGACATTGTCAAATTCTATCAAATTTTCTGAGCTTGGCACTGACTTGATCAGATTAGGGTTGCCACAAAACTATAGGTGGGTAGATTAAGAGACATGGAAACATTTTGGCAGACTTGATTCATAATTATCTACTCACATACACGTACAATCTGTGCCTTCAGTGGTATGTAAACATTGTGTGTATGTATCACCTGTCAACAGACAGACAGACAGACAGACAGACATACATAGACAAATAGGTAAAGATTGAGACAGGTAGACAGTTTGGTGGACTTGGTTCATAATTATGTACAAATTTGTTCACATATACATACAATCAGTGCCTTCAATGTAAATACTTTTTATACATGTGAGCATCACCGGTCAACGAATATGGATGTCCGTTAATTCAAAGTGTTGTTGAAAATAGACTGGAAAATAACTGAATTCTAATTTACCCAGGTTCATTGCAGTATATTTCAAAAGTCTATTGGGCATATTGATCAGAAATGTAGTATTTGTACGTGTATAATCATTGGGAAAATTATTAATTTTGTCTTTGAAAATGATATGGATGTCAATAGACAACATCACCTAGCAGCTGAAAGTCAAGTTCATTAGTCACACTCATAGCAAGTGACGAGGAGCTTGTTGAGAAATGCATTGCTTTCAAAAGTATGAAAATATTGTCAATTTATTTTTGTAAATATAGGTATGTTAACAGCCGACACCACTTAGAAACTGAAAAGTGAGCAAATTAAGAATTAATTAGCTTGCTGCATGATCAGTAGTAAGTAAAGGTCAAAGGTCATATTAAGCAGGTAGGTGAGGTGACACACCTGTAGTCTGCTCTTGGGCAGACACAAGTAGACACAACTGCATAGTTTACTCACCTGCTCAGATGTATATACATGTACAATCAATGTTTTCAATGTAACTACTTCTATACAGCAGCTGTTATGAGTTTGTATATGCCAATCAAAGAGCTATTGAAAAGATAACTGCAAATTGATACATAAAACTGAATTAAACTACCCTTGTATTTCAAAGGTCTTTCAGCTATTTTGATGAAAAATGCAATATTTTCAGAGAAAAGACAGTCTGGTAAAATTTCTTTTGAAAAATGATAATAGATATCAACAGACAGCATTGCTTAGCAACAGAAAGACCAGTTATTTATTCATTAAACAATAGATGAGGAGCTTGCTAGGAAATGCATCATTTTCAGAAACATTCAATAACTTATCAGTGTTTTCTTTGAAAATGATATGAATATCAATAGCCAATATCACTTAGCAACTGAAAGTCACGTTCAGTACTCAGTAGCCACAAATGAGGAATTGATCAGTTTGTTGATTGATTGGTAGTAATGAAAGGTCAAAGGTCATAACAATTCCAGAGAGCAAACAAACTCTTTTCCTCCAATGGTATTATGAAAATATTTTGCTTCTGTAGAAATGTATGGACATAACAGGTTCATCATTGACAAGACACATTCTGTGATTCAGGATAGCGTTTGTCTTGTACCAGGAATACCAGTTTCTGTAAAAAATTGGAACTACAATATGGAAGTGACTAAAGGCTAAGAAATTCTTTAAAGATGTGGGTACCATCTTCCTGTTTTCTTAGAAGTATGACAGGGCATACCAGTTGAATGGTAACTGTGGAACATTACTGTTGTTATTTAACTTATAATTTTTAACTTTGCTTAAGTTTGTATTTTGTTATAACTTTGAATTGTATCGTTCACTTGAAAATTTCACAGATGGAATCAGTGTAAAGATGAAATCTGCTTGATATGGTGTTGTATATCTTGAAGATTTTACAAAATTTCTTTTCCTTTCCTGTGCCATCATACATTTAGTATCAAAACACTTGAAATTGACAGAGTAGTCTTTCCTTTCAATGGTTGTTAACTTTTTTTGCAATAATTACAATTGGAAAACATGACTGATTTGGCATCCACGTCCCAAGTTTTGATAAGGATGAATTACAAAGGTTGTAATGCGTGACTGAGGATTCAGCTGTGAGCTTTTGATCTGTCTTGGTTGATAATCCTCATCAGAATGACAAATATTAAGGGTGAACACAAGATGTGTCATTGACCTGCAATGGTTTGACTCTGATTATCTAGACTAGTCATAAAGTCTTGCTTTTTACAAGTCAACTGTATTTGTTACAACATCATGTAACCCCCTCCCCTCCACCCTCCCCTGAAAGTGCTTACAGTCAGAATTTACAATGCTAATACCAACCATTCTAATGATATTTTTGTATAAAAATGAGTGTAGTTGATCTTAAAAGTTTGACTGCTTTCATATTTTGACTGTCACTTACACTACTAGGAATGTACTCTGATAATTATAACAATATTTTATGTCCACAGTTTCACTACCAATTTTTGTATTTGACTAACCCTGTCTTTGACTTTTTTTTCTTCTCTGTAGTTGTCATATAATAATTTATGGACCCTTTTTTCACACAATGAGATCTAAACTTGTCATATACTATTCATTGTATTAGGATTTTGAAGTACAAAAAAGTACTAGATTTTGAAAAAAATCCCTACATAGACAAAATTTTGATAAGTTTCTGTACATTTACACAAAATTTTGACAAATTGCTGTACAGTGAGTCAAAATTTTGACAAATTTCAGTACAGCTAGACAAAATTTTTGACAAATTTCTAATCTGGTAGATAATATGTTGATAGTTTTCTGAACAGCCAGACTAATTTTGACAAATTGCTATCAGCTAGACAAAATTTGTGAGGTGACATAGACAGACAGACAGACAGACAGCGTCATTGCCATTCAGTAACATTATAGGTTGATGTGTCATTCAAGAACAGTTGGATTAGTTGATGTGTAGCAATGAATAATTAAATTGAATGACAGTTATGTCATGTATAACATATAAAAATGAGATTAAAGCCATGAACAGTTCAATACATGCATTCATGGATTAAATTATTTCAATTGAGGTTTACTGGGGTACATGTATGTACAGTAGGTAGTCGAAAAAAAACCATATAGATTTGGCACTAGGTGTCATACCGTATGTAAATTTTCTTGCTGACCTTAAATTTGTTTTATGTGGTGCAAGGAAAAATATCTCAGATATGGCTAGTAAAAATCAGAAATTTGAATAAAATACACAAAATTAGAGATATGTCACCTCAGACAGAAATTGATTAACACACAAATCAATATCACATAACAAACACTTCAGTTTTGAGCTTTGTACTGTTCATATATTGTATTCTTGTGAACCATACCACACTCTCTGATAGTCTGTTTGTGTTGATTGATTGATTGATTGATTGATTGAATGAATGAATGCCAACCTCACCATTTTGTGAACGGTTCTGGATGTAATCAAGTTATTTGCAGGAAAGTTGAGACTGATTATATGCAAAGTTCAAGATTCTGGTATTCAGGAATGTGCTGTGCAATGAGTTTTCACGTTATTTTTAGTCAAGTTGAGAGTGTGTGTCCTGACTGATTAGATGCAGAGTTCAAGAACCTGTATGCAGGAATTTAAATGCAGATCATAAAATTGAGATATAGAGATATCAGACAGCATTTGTTACAAAGTGTACTTTCAGTGTCATAGTAGTACACATACATGTAGGGCAAAGACGTCTGGGATAACAAGACCAGACATTTACATGTCCCTGTTTCATCAATGTCACAAAAAGTTCAAAGTTTTTCAAACAACTAGAAATATACTAAGAAATTGTCATTTTTGGTATAGTTTGACACAAAACTAAATTCTAAAGAGTTTGTTGCACTTTTCAACCTCTTGCTTGGTTCCTTTCTATTTCATTCAGATATTTGGAAAAATTAAAAGATTAGTTTGCTTCACCATTCCTCTGCTTTCTTCCCAGTCTCTTTTGATAATATACTAAATTGAATGAAGGTCATACACGTTTGGATGACCTTCACGTGACCTTTAACCCTATAATGAACTTTGACCCTTTTAAGGTTGTAGAACTGTTGATTTAACGAGTGTGAAGCTACCATCATATTCATATTCATATTCACTTTCAAAAGTTGACCTCTAGCTCAATGTGAATATGATGATAGCTTCACACGTTCATCATCAGATTCGAAGTCTTCCGAATTAAATGGGTACGAACAAGCGCTCGGCAAATCACATAAATCCTTCATTGGCAGGTTGAAATCATGTGATTGTAGTTACTTTTCACTTGATTTGTGTGGATTTGCCAGAGTATCCAATTTGCACCATGAATTATTGTTGTCATATAAAAAACTAATTTGGACTATGTTTAGTATGCCTTTCCCATATCTTTGAAAATGAAATATCAATATTTGGGTGTACAAAAAACCTGTATGAGTAATGTAATAAAATACGACTTGGCTGGGTGTGTTTTGATTTCCCGCAGTGTCGCTATCTTTGAAACCCTACTTAACACTTACACTGGTGAAATTTACACAAAATAGTGTTGTCAAGACCACAATTATCACAATGTATGTAGTTCCCTTGATCGGGGAGGGTCAACGCAATCGATTGTAAAAATTATGGTCCATGACAACAATAATTCATGGTGCAAATTGGATACTCTGGCAAAAATACGAAGAAAGCATGCAAATCCAAGAAAATCAAGTGAAAAGTAATTACAATCACATGATTTCAACCTGCCAATGAAGGATATGTGATTTACCGAATGCGTGTTCGTACCCATTCGGAAGACTTCGAATCTGATGATGAACGTGTGAAGCTATCATCATATTCACATTGAGCTAGAGGTCAACTTTTGAAAGTGAAGATGAATATGAATATGATGGTAGCTTCACACTCGTGTTGATTTAAGTTTAACTTGTTTACATCCAGTCTGTCTCTTTCCTATGTCTAGGTAGTGACACTGTGTACTATGAATATATTGGATAAGTCAGTGATTCTGTAATGCCAGATATAAACAAACAAACAATACTGGAAGTGGTCTTACTATGTTTCTCATGACCTGACCAAGCCTATATTACTACATTCTGGCAAAGTGAGAAAAATTGATGCCTTCTACGGCAGAATTAGAAACAATTTCATGTCACAGATTGTCAGATGGCAACCCCACAAGTGCATATGTGAATGTAAATTATCGTTCATACATGTACTGAATTTCAGGAAATTTAAGCAAACAAAAGTGTCCTTCTGACTTTTAATAGTCATTTCAAAGTCATTCAGACTGTTATTTTATGTACAACTTGCAAGTACCGGTATGAATAGAAAGTAGAACCAACATGTACTCATACAGTTACTTTTTTTAAAACTTAAAAAATTCTTTAAAATTTTTTGTAAATTTTAACCCGCCCCATCATTTTAAAGGTGTTACGATGAGAAACAAAGAATAAAGTACAGGTACCCTTGTCAAGGTTCCAGTGAGACAAAGTGATAGTTTCAATGTGTCTGCTATCAGTGTTGGAAGTATGTAAGGCAATACCAAAATTGTGATGAAAGCCATACAGGTTATCTCATGGATTGATTTACTTTCTTAGCAGTAAATGTACTTAGCATATCTCTAACAGTCTTGTGAATTGACTCAAATTTCAATTCCAATATCCATGCCATGGCCCAGAGATCACAGGAGTAATCTATTGTCAGTCTTTAGTTTCATCTAAATTTTTTGTAATGTTACTAGATGCACCTACATCACTTTCAATTTTGTTGTTACTGGCAAAGTGGGCAAACCACTTGCCTCTTACCTCTGTGGTTGGGATTCATACCCACTCTGGTTTTGATTAGATTTACCACACTGTAAGTAAGAAGAGTGTCGTTCAGTTTTAATCAACCGAACAATGCAGGTTTTCCCAGGATACTCTAAAAAATTGTTTATTAAAATGGGAACTTATGATGGTTATTGATTACCATACTTTAAATGAGAGAATCTAATTTGTATTGACTAATGAAAATTTCAGAGAGTCAAAAAATTTCTTGGAAACAAACCCTAATTTGTAAAATTTTCAATGGTGTTGGTTGTTTCCTTTACAGGCAAAAGCAATTTATGACTTTGATGGTGACGTAGACCATGGGGAACTTACAATATATGAAAATGATATCTTGACAGTAACAAGTCAGGATGTGGGTGAAGGATGGTGGGAAGGCACCAATTCAAGGGGCCAAACTGGTCTCTTTCCAGAAGCTTACGTTGAGGTAAGTCTGACCTACATATGTGTAGATGGAAGGCATGGGATTTGTTTGTAAATCTAGTTTTTTGAGGTCAGGCACCTCTGACCTCTGACCCCTGACCTCTAAATAGACCTCTAGATATTGAGTAAGCCTCTGATCATGAGATCCCTAAATTTATTATTTTATGATGTCATTTACTTCTGTGTCACTGGATTACATTTCCTAAGAAGCAGCGACAATAACAAATCTATTTGAACTCAGTTAATTCTTAGCTCACCAAATAAATCTCAAGAAGTCGATACTCAAGTTCAACTGCAGCTAAGCTTAAAATTTACCAACAAGGGTCAAAGTTTATCAATAAAGTTCAAACTGTCCCAACAAAGGTCAGAGATTGCCAATACAGGTCAAAGTTTATCAATAAAGGTCAAACTTCCAAAAAAGGTCAAAGTTTGGCAACAAATCTCTAAATTGCAGTTTCATATTATAAGTATGTATGCACTATATACACAGGAAGGAAGGAACAATAAGAGTGACTTGTGGCATATGATATTGAAGTATTGGGTGGTAAAATTAACAAGTGTTCATTGTATTTAAAAACCAGTGTATATAAAGAGAGACGCCTATCAACTCTACAACGTAAACTCGGGCAGACATCCTGTCATATTTTCAGACATTTTTGACATTATTTTATTATTGATATGTCTACATGCATAGAATAACTGTGTTGTCACACAGACTCTATGTAAAATACTGTCCTCAAAAAAAAATGCTGCCCCCAGAATTGGACTCTCAGAAGTACACTTTACAAAATATAAGTTCTGTGTACAGGAAATGCAGTCAGTTTTCTTACATAATTACATACTTTTTAGTTCCAAGACATCAGGAGTATAGTCATGATTTAGCATTGAAGTAAACTAAAATGTAGTAGAAAAGAAAACAATTACTTGATATTTCAGTATGGTTTGTATCAAAAGGAATGATGGCAAACATAGTAGATCATTTGCATACTAATTTACATAGTATTTTCATAATAATTTGCATAAAGTATACATATCAAACTTACACACTTAGGCTGTAAATAGTCAGGTACAAGCTCAATAAAATAAAGATATATTAACATAAACTATCAGCCAAAATTTTTTTAATACAAACATCCTTCAATACAATGTAAGCAGTGATAGTGTAATGAAATTTCAGCCAGCCAACTAATGTTTCATCCATGTAATAACCAAATAATTTCAGTATCATTTTTCCCATCTATCACAGCTTATCAATGAGGCGGGGCCTCCTGCCTTTGCCCCACCAATGCCAACATTTGCTCCACCAGCACCACAGACTTACCAATCATCAGCCCCAGCAGCATACAACCCTGCCCCTCCTAGCACAGACTTTGACGGAGGGACAGCTGATGATGATTGGGACGACTGGGATGATGACAGCAGTTCATATTCAGATTCCAGACAACAGGTGAGAATCAAAATCTGAATCAGTTTCTGAATCTGAATCTGAAATTCATTAGATATATACATGTATTTTAGGAAGATACAGTTTATTTAGGATTTGTGTGTGTGTGTGTGTGTATGTGTGTGTGTGTGTGTGTGTGTGTGTGTGTGTGTGTGTGTGTGTGTGTGTGTGTGTGTGTGTGTGTGTGTGTGTGTGTGTGTGTGTGTGAGCTATGTATGTATTGATGAATGGATTTTTGTTTGTTTGTTTACATGTACATGTGTGATGCTTGGGTAAAACTGAGGCGTCTTTTATTGTTTGAATATCCATTTATGGTACATATGAAAATCCCAGACTGTTATTCTTCATATGCATATGTACACAGGAAAGATAAAATGAAAAATGAAGTGTGCATCAAATAAACCCAGATACTCATTTTAAATTACATTCTGATATTGTTTGTGTATTTTTGTCTCGCATGTTTACACCACAGTCAACTGTAGGCTCTCCAACAGAACATGATACAAACCACTTTGCATCAAGAAAAGGCACTTCAACTATTAAAACCAAAGGATTCAACAGGTGACAACTTGTATTTTGTAGATAAATCATATTGTTCTCTTTTTGCTAAGGTAGAACAACAGTCAATATGCCTCAAAATCAAATCTCTAAAAGCTTGTTGCTGGTCCTTTTAAATACTGACAGAAATCTGGGTATTCGCCATCTTGTTTTCAAGGAAATCAACAATCTTATTTTTCCACACAGTTACCATAGTAACTGACAGCCATATTGGATTCTGAAATGAGTCCATTTAAATACCGTTTTGACCTCTACTTCAACATGCTTGGTGACCCCAAAGTTTTCTGGAGCAGAATTTTATTCCAAGATACTACCTGTATGTTAAATGCAATGCAATAAAAATTAAAACCCAGAGCATCAAATGTTAGAAAAATAAAATTCTGTAAACAACAACACTTGTTTTAGTTGCATTTAAATGCGCTGGTACAAGGCTGTGTCCCTGGAATGAGGATTACATGTTTTTAGTGGCCATTGTACTCGAGCTGCACTTGCTTTGTGACACAAATTGGTACAGAAAACTAAAAATTCTTGAGTTAAACAATCATTGTGTCGCTATCCATTTCAGATTTTCAACGTTTGTAAAACTTGGAGGAGAAGCATACATTTTAGGCAATGCCAAAGCAGAAGTGCCTCATGGAGAGGAAATCAGAATTGTTGTAAGTTTGTTTGTTTGTTTATTTATTTATTTATTTACCAAGGACATCAACAGATATTCATTCTCATACACAGCAACTTTTTACCCCCCAAATCTATCAACTCAGTTTGTGCCCCAATATTCACACACACACAGACGGGACCTGAACTTTGACGGGAAGGCAAGTCAATTCCCTATTTGACCATAGATAACTCATCACAAATTTAACATTGTGTTTAGACTCTTTACCATTTTGACAAATGGCTGCCATACCCTGTTTGTTTTTTTCATTGCCAAACCTTAAAATATACCAGTATTGGTGTGAGATGTCATTTTAGTTGTAAGAAAAAACAACTATTTCTCTGCCAGACTTGTGCTCCAAAAATAGAATGTGACAGGAACCATCAACAAATTGTTATCCAATAGTTCAATAGGAAATACTTTATAACTAAGTCACTTCATGATCAGAATAATTTATATTTCAAACACATCTTTGCTTTCGACGATAGATTAGATATGAGTTTAGTCTTGGAATTAATGTAGGGGGGGGGGGGGGTGGAAAGGAGGGGATATTTTGATATTATTCCCCTATATTCATTCCACGCAGTGAAAAAAATTACAAGTGACCTAAGGGGCCTTGTGACAAGAGTCAAAAGATGAGTAGTATTTAATAACACTGAAAACCTTTAGGTCATGAGTTCTTTGTGGCTGAATGAAGCAAAATATTGGAGAATAACATATTAAGTATACCTATGTTTGTGTAATTTATGAAAAATTGCCAAACTTTTGACTATTTTGAATATTTTGACAAATTTTTGAGCAAAGCAGATCCAATGATGTGTAGACACTCCTTGTTGTAATGTAGAACGATCAGGGTATATATCTTATCTTTTTTGTTTGAACATGTTCAACTTTCCTTGCATGAGGTACATTAGGGCATACTAGGCCACATCATTTATTGTTTTTCTAGAAACATATAAATCATATGAATGTACATGGTAATAGTACAAATATGATGTGTCATATGTCAAAGTTGACACCAGCAGTCGCAGTTTACAAGTTTATATTTTATATTATATCCATCTTCAGGATTAAATCGCTATACTACTGCGCTAGTTAATGTCATATGTTGTGCAAAATTTTGTTTATTTTTGTCACATACATTTTTAATTTTTAATTTTTAACTTAAATTACATTTTAAAATAAATGTACACAGTATATTTATGTTGAGGTGCAGATGTTATGAACTATGAACAAAACAGTGTTGATTTATTTGTATTTGTGCAAAGAATATTATTTTAAAAATTAACAATTACTTCAATTTGTAACTATGGATTCATGTTTCATGTAGTCAAACCGAATGAAGTACTATGCCCTCTATATATAATACAACTAGTGACAGACCAGATGTACAAGAGGAACTTCTCACAAATATGAAAAGTAAACAAATTAATCAGATAATAACACTTGGCCCAGTATGTTGGAAATACGCAGAGACAAGTATTACAGATCATCATTTGATGAGAACAGTTGTATTGCCGCTTTACATAATAGTTGACATTCACAGATGAATTTCAAGTTCTCATGGCATTTCATGTCCATGCAAAGAAGCCATAAGACTGTTCTTATTAAACCATACATGTCGTACTTCCAACAACATATTCTGCCAAATGTTATTCCAATTTACTTGTCTACTTTCCCTGTTTGTAACAAGTTCCACTTGTAATCGCCTGTCTGTCACTTGTTGTATTTGAATTCCACCATCTTGGATTAGTACGTTGCTGTCTTATCAGTCAAACCATATGGATGAATGACATTGGTTTATTCAGGACCAACCCTTTATAAAGCTCAGCCAAACAATTGTATTTCAAATCCAAAGTCTAATCTCTAATCTGACATTGGCCTTTAAACATTAAAGGTGTAACTTTTAGGATTCATGTTTAAAGGCTCAGGATTCAGTCCCAGGTTTTTGCATTAGTAGCATAAGGATAGAACTATTCATTTTGTTCAGGGCTAACCTTTTCTATAACTTTACCCGACAGATGTTTTTGTCAAGTAAATTTTAATCGTAATCTAACATTGGCCGTTAGAGGCTTATGATTTAATTGAAGGTATTCACATTAGTGTTGTCTTGTCAGTTGTTGTATACAGATTATAGTTCTTCTATTACTCTGCCAAGCAACTGCTTTCGACAACCTTCTTTTAACCTAATCTGACATTGGCCTTTAATGTCATAATGGGTCAGTTTGGGTGATAGCGGTCTCGCATCCCAACCTGGGAGTCAGGACCCTATAGTGAATATAGACCCCTCTTAGATCTAAGGTACATGCTTCAACATAATACACTAAAGAAAGCCACAGACTGAAGATATGAAACTATTGATTCAGAAAGATGCTGTTCATTCTTGATCCTATGAACAGAGTTGAACATTTTTTGTACTGTTGATCTTGGTAAGGACTTTGAACCATACTATGACCAGAGGGCAGACAGGATTGATAACATGAATTTAGACTTGCCAAACACCCCTAGCAAGTACAATGTCCATGGTTAATATCTTACAGTTACACACAGTTTATTATGTATATGCATGTCTAATAATTTGAAAAATTATGAATACATGTATGTAGATTTATTTTACACATGCTAGCATTTCTGATAGAGCACCATGAGTCTGCATCAAGTTTAAAGTTAAAGCGTGATTTGACTTATTAAAACAGTTCTGTATCAGAACCATAGAAACTTTGGTCCTGAACACAAAACTGATTCTATGTTATTCTTATGGCCCCAGTGATATGATAGCACTGATGAAGGAACCTGGGATTGAAGCATGGGCCTTTAAAATCCTTGCCTAGTTTAATCATTACATTCATGTTTGATTGTACAGTGTACATGTACACCGTATTTGTTATTGTGTACACACACACTGGTACCAAATACAATGAAATACCACATTCATGGTTGACTATTGTACATTGTACATTATATAACCTTGATGACCTCAGCCATTCTATTTTTACTCGGTAGTCAGTCTGTACACACAAGACAGGAAGGTCATTGAAGTTTAGATTTATTTTAATGTACTGTTTCTGATGACCTATCTATACATGTATAGAGCTGGTGAAAGTACAACTGATAAATATTTACATATCATTTGCATATCTATGACTGGTGAACCCTGACTTGCATGCTTGCTTTTAAGTGCTAGGAATGATTTGGAATGTTTATACAGTATTGTGAGTTGCATAAACCTAATGTGCATGATGTGTGGAAACCCAACCCCAATAATAGAGGGGCGGGGGTGAGGGTGGGGGTGGGGGTGGGGTGGGGTGAAGGGAGAGAGGAGTGGAGGATCAGGTAAAATTTCAACAGAATTCTATTTCTTTCAACCTCGATGAAATACCTATACCTTTGAACTTAGGTAGATTTTTACCCACTTTAACCCTGAAAACACAACTTGACCAAATACAACTTAGAGTGTGCAGATGATGAGGAAAGGAATTGGTTGTTTGTTTTAGATCTTGTTTTACGACATCAAAAATATAGCAATACTTTTAGGATGAAAACAGCACTCAAACTGTACAAGGAAGTACGTTCTCACATTTTAACACCCCATACTTGGTCATACACTTGTAGTGTACCAGGATATATGGTATTTATAGTTATTACCTGCTGTAAAAACACATTCATGTATATAGAAACTTAGGTATGTAAACCTGAGGTGTTGTAACTCAGGTGTAAACATTGTAAAATAATTATATCTGAGCTCACAATCAAAATACCTGTTTAGTGTGATGCGAACAGTATGGCAACGTGTGTGTGTGTATGTGTATGTGTGTATGTGTGTGTGTGTGTGTGTGTGTGTGTGTGTGTGTGTGTGTGTGTGTGTGTGTGTGTGTGTGTGTGTGTGTGTGTGTGTGTGTGTGTGTGTGTTGTGTGTGTGTGAGCACACATGCAGTCTCTGTCCATACTCGTATGTATACACAATTTTACATGAGTTTATTAAATCGCCAGACTCATTAATGTTGTCCTTGATGGGGTGTTACTGAGGATGTCTAGTTGGGAAATTGATCAAAACATAATCATTGTACTGTAGATATTAGCCTAGTTCCTGTACGGTATCGTTACCATTTACACCTCCACTCAGTTAGAAACCTCGTTGGTATCCTGACTATATAGGTATGTTCTTGTGTAAAAAAAGAGAAGATTTTTGGTTGTTTTCATTAATACAGTCTATTTGATGCGCTGGATATCTTTTCACTTTAGACATTCTTTGAATGGTATTCATAGCTCATTAGTTCACTGCATTTCTAACAGTCGTAAATACTTTGCTGTATATATGTATAGGGATACCAGTGTGTGTGACAAATACCTAGTTGTTCCTGTGTACTTATTGAATATTCTTCTTCACTGCAGAAACCATGCCCAAAAAGGTGGCTTCCTATGTTGACTCATATCCTGCTACATGTTAACAACTTTAGCAGGTTTCCCTCTTGGGATATATTTGTAGCTCATTTGTATATACAAATTACCTCACATGTATGCAGATTACTTTATGTGTATATGCAAATTAACTTATATATATGCAAATTGACATCTGTGGTGTGTCTCCAGAGGAAGTTGATGATTAAGATTCTCCGCTCCCTCCAGTCATACACAAACTTGGCACATTTAACATAACTCAACTCCATCCATTCTGTCACATCTGTTGACCATTTCCTACATTGTCTGCCTCTTTGTCTTACACCATGAAGTGACCCTTTCATTGATAATCTCAGATTGATTATCAGATTTGAACTTCACAGGTACTGTAAATTCCTAAAAACTTAAAAGTCAGAAATTTTGCTAACTTTTCTAACAAAAATCCTTTGTATGTTTTCTGTTACAGGATAAAGGAGAAGGACCTAGGTGGGAAGATAATCCCAACACATTCACTTGTAGTATAGCTAATCCTAAAAAGGAGAGTAAATTCAAAGGAGTGAAAAGTTACATAGCTTATCAAGTAACCCCATCAGTAAGTTCAATAAATATATGACGTCTTTCTAGAATTCACAATTTACAGGGTTTAAAAAAAATCCTGTCCTAATTATTATTTATTTTGTTTGTGAACTTTATACAATAATTGATTTCAAGTCAAGCACATTAGCTACAATGAACCAGTTTGGTTGTCTGAAAAACAAAAGATTGTATAGTTTGGCCACTAGGGGTGCTGTTCAGTCAGAAGCCTCTATTTGAGTATAATATTGTTGCCCACAGAAAGATGTTAGATTGTGGTATATAGTATGAGTGTGATGAAAACAACCCAGCTGTTGTGAAAATCAACAGAAAATAATATGTACAGTTTGTTAACCGCTTTTTCCAACAACATTCACAGAACATTGCTCTCACATTGAGCTCCAGCTGATAGCACAGTTGATATAAAACTACATTTATTTTCATAATTTATTACTGTACACAATACATGTATGAACCTTTCAGTTTTGAAATGAATTGTAATTCATCTTTGTTGTGTTCATTTCATTGACGCCATTTCTTTCTTGCGTTTATTTCATTGACGCCATTTCTTTCTTGTGTTTATTTCATTGACAGCATACACATATACAAGTTAGTAGGCGATATAAACATTTTGATTGGTTATATAGCAGACTTGTTGACAAATATACAATCATAGCAGTCCCGCCGCTTCCAGATAAACAGATTACAGGTAAGACATACACACACATAAATTTAAAGTGCTCATATGCATGAGAAATGGGTGTTTATTTTGGATTTTCAATTTACAAGACAAGCTTACTGTATTTTTGTACTACTTGAAAAAAAAAATTGTGGAACAACATTTGTAACTCAATAAATTGCAAAAAAACCAAAAATTGACAAAGTTTGTTATTGTATGTACGATAAAAATCCCAGATAAATAGCCAAATTTCATCCATATGGCCACTTTACTGTAGTGCCTTTAGTTATTACTCATTCAAAAGAGTGCAAATCCATTTCTCAATTTAAAGTAAGAAAATTTAAATTGTGGGTCACAGTTCAAATTTTTGAAATACAGGTCAAAATGATACCATTTTAGAATCCAATATGGCCACTGAATTCTGTGTTGATGCTATGGAAAAATAAAAGATTGTTGTCAATGATTATGTTAAAAAACAAGATGATGAAACCTATATTTCTTTTTATCATTTCCAAAGAACCTAAAAAACTCCAAGTTTGGAGAGAATTGAACAACTTTGATATGTAAAGAAATTGGTCTCAAGGCAAATTCTATCTTATAATAGGTTTTATAGTGAATGCCAAGCTATTTGAGATCAGCTGTATGTGTCATATCTGTATGTGGAAATTGAATTTTCTTCTTTCATTTTGTATGCAGGTAGATATGAAGATGATTTCATTCAAGGCAGAATGTCACAATTACAAGCCTGGATGGACAGAATGTCACAACATCCTGTTATCTCCAAAAGTCAAGTACTGAATCATTTTCTAACATGTACAGATGAGAAGGTATGTTGTAGGGATCATCGATCGCATAATACCACACAGTTCAATAAGAGAACTTTGTTCGTTTAGGGGGAGGGGGTGTGGCGTCAATGCAATTGCTTAACTTCATTTTTACACTTCGAAACCAAATTTCGATGGAAGTATTTCACTCCTTCAATGATAACAGCTTTTGTATTTACTACTGAGATAAATAAAGTTGAGGAAAATTTACTTCTAATATGGTGCTGGGATTCTGGTAGTATTTTAATATGTTTACTATCATATTTTTTACATTACATCGATCGTAGTGGTGTGACCACTACAGTTTTCATCATAGTTTACATCATATATCAACGTTTGATGTTGCACTTGTGAATGTTCATTTAGGGTGAGGAAGGAGAGGGTTTTGACCTAAACAAACAATGTTCATTTGTTGAGCTTGTGCGACATTGTGCGATCGTCCGTTAGTGCATCAAATTCTTCCGTGTACAAAGCGGTGACATTGCTGCTAATATAGTTTGCAGTGTTACAATGAAAATAGCTGAATAGAAACCAAGTGCTGTCTGGCTTGACATCATGCAAATTTACAATTAAAACAATACTACATTTTATTTCTGGTATAACCAAATTCCTACTAACACTGCTTCTTTTCATCATCTGGTGTAACAAAAATCTTTCTTTGAGGTAGTTGATAAAATGTAACAACATTAGTCAGATTTTTTAAAAACCAGACAACATTTTGTTCCTATTGAGTTGGCTTCCATTGTATTATCAGAACCATGTTTAGCTTTGCCACCATAAAAAAAAATACATTTTTATCAAAGAGGTAGTCAGAAAAATTTTCATCTCCTTTAATTTTTTATTCCCAGATGTGGAAGCAGGGCAAAAGGAAAGCAGAAAAAGACGATTTGGTCGGAGCATCATTTTTCCTGATGTTACAGACACCACAACAGCCACTAGATTCCAATATGGTGTAAGTAACAAAATAATGTCATTTGTATGGCCAGAAGTACTCTTTATCAAGTCCTGTGAAAAATTGTCACAAAATTTAGTTTCATTATTCGCTAATGCTTGAACTTTCTGTGTTTGTGACTGATTAATGGACATGTTTATTGTATAAATCCACCATTTGTGCTCTGGAAGTCAGAAGAAATACATGTACATACATAATTCAATAGTCTACCATTATATTACCTGATTTGAACTCTGTATGTAGTATCATTATGTTTAACCTTGACCTTGACCTTCATGGTCAGAGTTTCAAAAGATCCGTACCATCCATGAGTCTCACAGAAATACATTAAATGAGAGAGTGGGGAAGGATTGTGTCTTCTATGAAGACTTGTTATTCATGTTAGGTACTATTAAGTATATGGAAGAAATCTGAATGCAATGGAGTGAAGAGACTCTCCGTTGAGTTTGAATCTGAACATCGCTTTAACCAGTGACTTAGTGACCATATGGATGAGGATTGGGTATTTATTTTGGATTTTGAATTCCTAAAACAACTTTATCATGGCCTCCTACCTGAAAAATCAACATGAAAACACATTGACAAATGTTTGTAACTGAATGCATTGCAAAATGGTAAAAAAATGTGTAAAAAGTTTGTTATTATACGGAAAATAACAAAGATTTTTACACATTTATTATGCTTTCGCAATTTGTTGAGTTTATACAAACACAGACTTTGACAATTTTATTTCACATTGATTGTTCAGGTAGGAAGCCATGATAAAATTGTTTTATGAATCAAAAACCAAAAGAAATACCCCAATACTCATCGATATGACAATTTTAACTGCAGATTCAGACAAGTCAAACTTTAAATCAGAGTTTTTCATTCTTCATAGAAATTAAATAGTATTTGGGAGTTTGTTTCTTGCTTTATCACAAAGTAGTTTGTTGTCATCGTAGTTTATGGTGACCTAAGTCTAAGTCACACTCACATTTCTGTCCATTTTCAATTGCAGAGAATTTCAACATGAGAGTTTATCAAAGTTTTCAAAAACCATGGATGACAGTGTCACCAAGCTAATGCAAGTTTTACACGACAGAGAAAAGAAACACCAAGGGCGTAAGTCGTAACTATTATTTTTTTCTTTCATTTGAAGATATTATATTTCTCCTTTTCCATAAAATGTAAACAGACAAACAAACAGACAGACAGACAGATAGAGAGACAGACAGACAGACAGACAGACAGACAGAGTAATAACTTTTAAGTGTTTTTTGTCAATCACATTACTGTTGGTTCATTTAATTCAGAACCTAAAGAAAAGAGAGACTTCTCCAACACAAATTGAATTACTTCAACTCTTTCATTCATTGACTATCAGGTTGTGTGAAATTTCCAATAAAACAATTACTTTCAATAACAATTATTGCAATTTTGTTTTAGCTTTTAGAAAGGAATTCAATAAACTAGGTGGTGCACTGAATGGTTTAGCAGCCTCATTTGAACTGGATACTAATACAGGTGAGTGATAAGATGCCCTATTGTGGTTATCAAAAAGATAGAAGATTTCATGGTTTCACCACTAGGAGTGCTGTTCACAAATCATTTTAGGCCGGAAGTGAAGTCGAATGTTGTAGTGTACACAAACAAGAAGTTACAACTCGTTTTCTGTGTTCTACCACAGTGTTGTGTGTTTGTTTGTTTTTATAAACAACTATAGTGTATCAGTATTCAAAATATACCTAATCACCACTGTAAATTTTCATGTATAACCAATTGAAGTGCTTTCACACACATTGTATTCACTACTTCATGCATTACCATGCAATGAACAACCATGATGAAAATTGTAGCCCTTACTTTGTCAAATCTGTGACGCCCTCTTGCAATGCTTACCTGCAAAATGCCCCCCCCCCCCAAAAAAAAAAAAAAAAAAAAAAACGATCTAAAAGTATTGTTGAAATATTGGTAGTGATATTGTGTATTCTTGACAGATTCACATCCATTGACCAGAGCAGTACACCATACTGGTACAACATATGAAGAGATAGGAACTATGTATGCAGAACAGCCAAGACATGACCTGGTTCCTATGATGTTTAAACTACATGAATACGAAGGACTACTTTCTACCTTCCCTGATACATTAACTGTGCACAAGGTACATGTATAGACTTTCTTTTTTCATGTATACCAAAATTTTCTTATCTTGCTTTTTGTGATTAATTTAAAAAAAAAAAGGAAAGCTTTAAAATTCATTTAAAAAAATTATAAAAACATCTAAGCAGTACATAAATTCATTAATAAGTGTTGCTTGCTTTGAGTGATTTTGAAAATTGTGGTATTATGTTGTTTGAAGTGACATGCTCATTCTAACTGAATTAAGGAAAATAACTTTAAGCTTAGTAATAAGCTAAATTCAAGAAGTGATTTTGGGTACCTATTGATCTTGTATATTCTAACGTTGTATATTTTTCCCCAAGTAATGTCTGTAAAAGAAATAATCTTAATAAACATTGAAGTGTGAACTTTACAAATAAAGATAAGCAAAAGCAGTACAGTCAATTATACTGTGCTATGTGTAGGATGTCCTCTTGTAACTGATATACATTAATATATTCATGTACTGCAGCTGTGCCGCAATGCCATTGGCACATTGGTATTAGCAGTGTAAAATTCTTAATTTAGTTACTCTTTCATTTCAGGGGGCACTCAGCAAAGTCAAAGAATGCCAAAAACAGGTAGATGAAGGCAAAATGGACGGCAGTGATGCTGCAAGTGTCAGTCAAAGAGCTGATACAATATCATATGCTTTACTAGGTGAGTGTTAGCACAAGATTTGTACATATATATAGTGTATTCTCATTTCCCCCTAGCTATGTTATTACCAGGATATTTTCAGAAGATGGTAGAAAGAGAACAGTCCTCTAATCAGTGACCACTTTTGTCACTTTGTGGTGGTTGAGGTTTTAGCCCCAATTTGGGTCTGAAGGATGGTCATAAAAGCCTGAAAAAATGTACTAATACTGTACTACAGTTGTCAGCTATGCACAATAATAAAAGTAGCTGAGTGTCTGCTTTATAATTCCCATACCATTTTCATAGCACCTGAAGTTATTTCAAGAGAAATTTTCATATTGCCTAGCTGTCTCCTCACATTGTTCAGGGAGAACACTCCCTTGGCATGGCATACAGAAGATCTTTAAGCTAAAATCACAAATGTGTTAATGTGTCAACACAGAAAATTGTGGTTTGACGGATATAATTTTGTGTATATTTACAAGTGTGCATGAAGTTGTTGTAGACGATGTTGAATTAGTTTATTAAAATTAATATGCCCGTAAAAAAATAATGTATTCAACCTGTTTGCCAAACTATGTCATATGGAAATACCGTATTTCTGTGTGTTTCCTGAGTGAATACTGTTGTCAACTTCTTTGCGACAAATAAGAAAATATAGAAATGCTTTAGGACCAGAATTTGAATAGAGACATGTCAAGGTAATGTTTTTTGTCCACAAACCCTTCCCTGTTGAGTTGTATAGTGAACAACCTTCCTCCCATAACCTTCCTCATTCTTATAGTTTTCTTCTCTCTTTCAGCCGAATCAAACCACTTCCAGCAAGAAAGGGTGAAAGACTTCAAAAGCATGATGCAGAATTTTGTACGAGAGCAGATCACCTTTTATAAAAATATTACAGAAAAACTGGAACACACATTAGCCATGTATGATGAATTTTAATGAGTTCAAAACCAACCAATCAGGAACCAGACCAGTAATCATGTGATATTTCTAACCATTGAGGAATTAGCAGGGCTTTGGAATTGAATTGTCTAGAAGTTTTAATCAATCATAATATTTGTATCTCCTTAGCGTGCTACTATTCTTGACTGACTAAAAAGAGACAGTATTTAATTGGTGTTGAACTTACATAGAAAAAAACCCACACTTTGTATATTATATCTTTGTAGCTAGCTGTCTGTCTCAAAGAGTTGAGACAATGTGCATATATAAATTGAAAGTTATGTATTTGAGAACAGTGCAGGTTTGAAAGAAGTTTTTAAAAAAAAAAAAACTAGTTGATAGAAAGGTTTGTTTGTAGAGATTTGAAAGCGAGCCAGATTAAAATTTCATAAATACGTTAAAAACAACAACAACAACAACAACAACAACAACAACAACAACAACAACAACAACAACAACAACAACAACATATGTCCCCTTTCTTGTCAAACCAAACATTCATCGGTATGTCTATCATGATGTGCAATCCTCAGTGATGGCCAAAAAGCTCAAATGAGACAGTTATTTGTTGGTCTTGGTTGTTTCATTGAGGTGATACATTTCAGAAGGGAATTGATTAAAGGGGCAAAGCCTGTAACATTATAGATTTTTTGTGGTTACTTGTATATCATGTTGGGATATATACCTATGTCTCTAACCACTAAAGAATGAAGAATCATGTCTTACAACAGGTACAGCTGTCACCTGGAAATCTGATATTTTATATACGACATAATTGTTTAGTAACCTATAAATTCAAAACACATCACTGTGTTTCAAAGGTTGTTTGCACAGATTTTACTATCTCTAGCACACTATGTTTACTCAGATTTGTTTCTAAATAACTTATAAAACATATTGACAGTATACATTTTGTACACCAATGTTAACCGGAAATTGGCCCTCAGTTGCAGACCTTGTCCCTTTAAAGCAACAGTTGCTGTAACTTTTGGAATTTTTTTCAACCACTTCTAATCTACGAGAAGACTACTTTTGTGATGAATGTATTTGCCAACTCTCATCTTGCAGCTCTGTATTAGAGCTCCATGTACTACCTACAAGCTACTGCAGGTGCAATTTGATGTGGTGAAAGTTTAGGTCTATACCAAAAAATTCAAAATCACAAACGTACATAAAATGGTTTATTCTAGAGCTAATTTGCCATCATTGAGGTTATACTAGCAATGCATTGTCAACCAAACCAGTATTTCCGAAGGACAGTTGTCTGTAAATTTTCACCAAATAAAAATCATTTGTAGTTACAGCTTCTGTTACTTTTATAACCATGTAAATTACCCTCCAGGGGCCTCTCACTAAAGACCACATAGTCTGCAACTGTGTAATTCTTGTTTCTGCTTCAGTGTCATACGGAAAACAATCTATCCACATTGTTCTATGTCTATAGGTTACTCAATAAGTTGCCTCTAATGACAATGCTCGAAGATATGCAAATGATATGTAAATGATTTGATGACATCATTGTTTAGAGTGAAAGAATTACATCATAGAATCATTCATATACTACCTGAAGGATGAGAGTGTTGTCATAAGCTTATAGTAATCAAGCATGCTGCGGGTTGTTAGATACTATAAGTGATTTTCCACATGAAACTAAAATAATAACAAAATATTTTTGCTCTGTATCTCTTTATTAACTTTGTCAATTTCAGCTGTAAATATTATGTTTGTGTGACATCATTACTTAAAAGATTTATGTATGCACTAGATGACCTGGTTTGGTCAGGTCACGTTGATATCATAAAATGTATGAATAATGCAATTTAGGAGGATAAGTTCTTACCAGAGTCTTGATGGTCAAACGGTTAGAGGGACTGGCTTGTAATTTTGATTAAAATGTTGCTAGTTCATCCATCACCACTTGTTTCTGACTAGGTACTTTGACAAAATTTGAACTACTGGTGTGTCCCCTCTGACAGAGATTCTTATGTGAAGGATTTAATCCCCAGCATTTACAGTGACATCACAGATTGCATTATGCTCCCAAGTGAGTTTAAGTTATATAGGGATGTTGTGCCAATATTGGTCCATGCCAGGGGTAATAAATGTACAGCAATTTAAGCACTATTTGACATTTTAATAGGCCTACATTATTCTAGAACTGAAATTTGTTAAAGTGCAAAACTGGTGTACCCAAGTACTCCATATAGGAACCATATACACATTAAAGATTCCTATAAAGTTCCCCATATTACTAGGAGTGTAAATATTATAGCATGTTTCATTTGTGTATATTCTAATCAATAATCATACATTGTCACTGATATTTGCAAACACATTTACACAATTATATTATTTGCATGTATTAAGATATTCTAACAAGTCTGAGCAAAAAAAAATGTTACACAGGCACTTCTGAAAAGTCTGTTTATTACCACTAAGATATTTTTCTCATCACATTTGCAGCATACCTTCCTTGAATATTTTCATAGATAGTTGGAATTTCAATAGAATCATATAGGGTGGGTGGGGGGGGGGGGGAGGTATGTATTCCGCTTTGTTCTTTGTCCCCCCTTACTTCTCCTTAATCTGTGAAATATGATTTTCATGCCACCTATCAGCTAATCACCCAAGGGGTTGCCCGATGTGTGAGGGCAACCCAACATGGTATACCTTTCAGACTAACGTCTGTCTTCAAATTTGGTATACATGTACATGTACATCTACAAATCACAGATATAAACTCTGAAAACATAATAGACTAGTGAATGAAATATTTCAGCTACAGACTTTTTGTAATAAAACTATTTTCATATGATTGGACTGGAGTTTGAAAATAGATTCTTTGTCTTTTGATGTGTATGTTTCACTGTACATATAGCCTAACACCGTATGTTGGTATGAACAGATTGGGCGCGATATTTTGACATAGTTGAACCTGACATTAGGTGAATTTGATTCATCATGTCTGGAAATTATGAAATTCCGAGTAAATTTTGAATATTTCGAGTACTTGATTACTCTCAAAAAGTATAATTTTATGTACTGAGTTGTTTGAGTCTGATGTGTAATGAATTTCTATAAATTTGTTGTCAAATGTAGATGAGAATTTATTACATGTCTCAATGTAACAATATGTTACCATGGCAATGTAATGATATGTTACCATGATTTCAGAAAAGAACATAATGGGATTCTTGCAGAGCAGGTGAAACTTAAATTGTCCACAGACAATAAACTACCAAAATTAAGAAAATGCAGAGTTTCAATTCATTTGCACGATTGTTTTTACATGTAACATAAGGTTTTTTGTTACACATTACACAAACAAAATATGGACACTGATAGCATGTGCACGCATATGAAATGATGCACTTTATCTCACTGCGAACACAAATCAACGTCAGTGTCAGATAAGGCGAGGGAGATGCAAACAAATAACTTTATTTGGTCTCATAATGAGATAAAATGTAACATGTTTTTGTGCAGGCACACTGTAAGTGTCTGTATTTTGTTGTGTCTGAGGTAAAAACAAAACATGCTGCAAGTAAAACTCTATATTCTCTTAATTTTGGATGTACATCCACAAGAAACAGACTATCATTTCATCTAAATTGTGATTTTCTCATGATGCTCTCAGATTGTGGAATGAAACACATGGCACAATCATATTACTCTTTTCAAATGTCTATACTCTTTTTTTTTTGTCGCATTTCATTTGAAATGGCAGACAGGATAGCAAATGTATATATAGCATATGAGATATCTGGATGTAGATGAAATTAATATCTTCATAGTTAGTTATAATGTGCTAAAGGTTTCTTTAGATTTGAAAAATGAAGTGTTTCCAACTTTACAGATGAGGGCTAATAGAAAAGTTTCCAAGTGCAACTTGCAGTAATTTTTTTTTCCAGAACCTGTTGAAAAAATAAAGATACATGTTTACATTTACATATGAAATGTAAATTCACGATCGAGAGTGAACGTATGATTTTTGATTACATTTTATTGTGTTGGAAAGTGAATTTTTTTGGCTGCCTACATAAAACAAATGTTTATACCTCGTACCATAATTTGAATACATCATTAGTAGTAGCTGTAGTAACCTTAACATCGTCATATATTCTATCAACATATCAACTTTAGATACTGTATCCACAACACAATCAACAATATATCACAAGTCCAAGTTCACAAGTCCAAGTTTTATTTTAGTCTGTTCAAAATATTATTTAGTATTCATTATAAAGGAATGAGATTCATTAGCATGTACCTCATTTGCATACATTTTTGCATATTGTATATTAATTGCCTAATTTGTGCTATGGAAATGTTTTACATATAAGCACAGAACCAATGCCTAATTTGCATATAACTACATATAAATTACCTAATTTGCATTTAAAATTTGTACCATGAGAGTATTTTATACTTATACACAGAAAGAAGGCCAAGAACCTAGACTTCATATGCATATCCTTGCATATAAATTGCCTCATTTGCATGAGATTTGTTGTATGAAAGTGTTTTGTACATAAACACAATCAAACACAACCTCATTTGCATATTATGAATTGCCTTATTTGCATAAATTAACTGCATATGAATTGCCCCATTTGCATGAAATTATTTGTGCAATACAAGTGTTTTACAGATAACACAGAACCAAGACTGAAGGAAACACTTGTTGATTACATTGAAGTGTAAACAGTACACTCAGTTACTTAAATGGACATAAAGGAACTATGAAAATTAAATATAATAATTTCATTTTGAGATTGTGTGTTGTAGTGTTCTTTTTAATTTGATTTATTGTCTTCTCCTTGTGCCATTTTATTTCAAATTGAATTTATTAGCTTAAGTATGTAAAGAGGTATTTAGAAGTGTCAAATGGAAGTTTACCATTTTGATAGAGTGATTGTCATTAATAGCCACACACTGCAGCCAACCAGCTGGACTTATATATACATGTAACTATATTATAACTTCCTGATATCTCAGAAATGAAACTTTGTAATACTTAGAATCATGAGAAATACAGATTTGACAAAATTAAAATTGCCTGAAGTTATTTTCAGATGAAAGATGACTTTGTTTATTGACATCAGATATTTGGTAGGAGATTTATTCTGAATCAGGGTATTTTTCTGATTTTTTTACCGATCATCTTGGTTTGTATTGACCTCCATAGTAGGCTGGGTGGTTGACCTGGCAAGTGTTCTCTTGATCTTGGGGGGGGGGGGGGGGGCACTAGGCTTGTCAATAAAATCATATGAAAGGCAGTGAATACACATTGATACAAGTCAGCCAAAATCTTATGTTCATATATAAACAAGTATTTGCCAATTGTTAATGTAATACAAGACATAAGTTGTACTGTATTTAAATAGATATTTACCTCTAATATTTTTTCAAGGTCATGTGTTTTCTCCGTAAATGGTATAACTTTTTTGCAAAAAAAACTAAAACAAAAACAGAAAAACATGCAGTTTTACAAAAATTTACTTAAATTTTATTGAAAAGTGAAGTACTGACCTGTTAGAATAGTAATTATAGTAAAACTACAAAATTTTGATTCACAAAAATTTACAAAGTCTGAGTATTTTTTTTCACCTCAAGATACTATTAAATCCTTTTATGGTAATTAGTTTAATCCAGTTTTACAAAATATGGGATATTGTGAGTTCTAAAATTACTTTCTGTATTGTATAACTATAATTCCGATAATCAGAATATCTCTCCTTATCTGTTGTGTTTATTTTTTGATTTAGTCTAGTTCCTGACAACTGTATTCCAATTTTACACTAAGTTATCTTCACACATTATGTCTAGTCAATCTCGTTACTCAAGGCATTACACGTAAATGTGGTTCAACCACATGCTGGACGAAGTGCAAATGGCGCATGTCAGTAGTAATCCATCACAAATTGACTGGCTGTCATCATTGCTCATTAAATATTCATTTGGTACAGCTACTTCAACTATCATGCGAATTTATACAAATATCCAACCAAACTCCACCTCCAGTCTGTTTAAACTAAAATCACTTGGGAAACGTGACAACGTCATCATGTTTATATGAACATTGTAGGTGGGAGCACAGAATTCTGTGCTTGAGTAAGGAGGTTGACTAGACATAATGTCTAAAGATAACGTAGTGTAAAATCGGAATACGGTCATCAGGAACTAGACTACTTTTGTTTTGGATTTTACCATTTCCAAGTCATGAAGACCAGTATTTAGGCTTTGTCTGTTTCCTGTTTCTCTGTATAAGTTAATACTGAATTTTAAGTTACTGCCAAATGAAATGAATTATGTGTAGTGATATTCATCTCGTCAGTGCAGTAAGGTCTTATCTGCCTATACAATTGCATAGCAGATACGACCTGATGCAATTGACAGTAAATGAGAAAGATATTGCTATGTAATATCACTATTATAGTTGGCACCATTTACTGTGGAATAAATGCTAGGCTGTATTAGGGAACTGGATGGTTGTAAAGTTTATGACAAATGTATACTTTAAGGATATTTTTGATGTATTGTTGGGTAAACTTTCAATAATAAATAATTTCAAAATACTTTTGATGAAGTAATGAAACTAGTACATTAAATAATTTCTATGTAATAATAACTTTATTTTTACTATGTTTGAATTTCTGTGCTTTCATACTGAACCATGCATCAGATAACATGTAGCGACTATGTTTAAATTATCCATATTACGTTTTCATGTTTATCATAAATTCATGCTTGAAAATATGGTAAACTGGTAAAATGTCAAAGGTTATATTATTTGCATATATTTGCATATGGAGTGGGATGCCAGATCAGGTGTATCTTTTTTCCAATCTGTAAAGAACAAAGTGACTGTATATATGGATGTAACAAGGTGTGAAGATTTATCATGGAAGAAACTGTTTGAATGTGGAACTTTATGAGAGAAGGTATTGTTAGTATTAGTGTCAAAGGTCAAGATCTTCACAGGTCATGGGTCAGAGTATCTTGTGTGCATTTTGTGAACTTCTATCAACTATAATAAGTAGTTTTATCAGCAGAATATAATCTACATGATTTTATAGGTAATTTTGCTGCCATCTAAATTTGGTTATTTTTTTATAAAGGGAGCTTAGGAATAATTTTGTTCATATCAACTCTTCAATTTGTTAACTTTAATACAGGTACTTTTTCGCCCATCTCTGACAGTGCGCCCTCTAGTGTTGTCATCGGACTGTGGTGTAATACTAATAGTAATAGGGAACTTGCAAACCCGCCATGTTGAATGTTGCTTCATTGGAAATGTGATAATAAATACTAATCAATTATTTTAAACAATGTTGACACATTGTTTGTAACCACAGATAATCCATTCACAGTCACCCTGACAATTGTGGGAGGTTTATTTTATCAGTAGGTCCAGATTAGGTATTACAATAACCACAGATAATCCCACTGTCCTTTGCATCTGAGCATTCTCAGTCTGGATTGCAAGTTCCCTATTGAGGAAAATGTGACTCAAGACAACAAGTGGGTGGACATTTTCATTACAAACTCTTCTGTCATTTGTGTAGTCAGACGACTGAATGCTTTTTTTTTACTATCAGAGTTGAAGTTATCAAAATTCAGGTTCAATATTTACACCACTGATGTAATAATCACCAGAGGACGCACTCTTTACTAAAGTTCATTTCCTTTTGTCACTTTGCCAAAGACATTCTGGCATACATGATTAATCTGAACTTTCAATCAGTCTTCTTTCAAGGCAAAGGCATTATCACAGAGAGATTTTACTTTAATAAGTTCAATCTCCAGATAAATTTGAAATAAATTGTATGATAAATTAAACATAATTGTCTCCTACATGTCATCTGTCGCGGCCGTGGTTTGTAGTTAAATGTGTAAGACTGTGCATTAGCAAAATTATTACGTCTTTTTATTCTTTGGTTTATTATAGTTTGAATTAATAACTCCCATTAGTGTGTACATGGTAGGGAACGGCTGGAAAATGTACATGAATATTCCAAAACTGAGCAAGTTACAGATGTGGTGAGAGAAAAGGAAGGAAATTCCAGGCTGATCGATAGAGGGTGCTATTGAAATGATGCCATCTTGTCAAAAACTAAGTTTCCCAGTTGTGCGTGTTCTGTGAAAGTTACTATGAACTTGAATCTGATCTGATTATTTACTTTTTATTTTACGCATGAGTAAACGTGTGCAAATATCTGAGCGATAATATAATTGCGTAATTTCCAATTGTACAGTGTTTACACTACATATTGAGTTTGGTTTGAGAAATAATTTATTAGAGATTAACACACACACACACACACACACACACACACACACACAAGCAAACATACATACATACATACACACATACATACATACATACATACATACATATACATACGTACATACATACACACACACACACACACTATATATATATATATATATATATATATATATATATATATATATATATATATATATATATATATATATATATATATATATATATATATCAATTATATATTCATTTTTGCGCGTAGTACGACGTATTACTGTAGCTGTAACCAGTGCGACGACAGACAAGAACATCTTTCTAGATCAAAGTAGAGGATAAAGTGTATTAAAATGCCTCTCTTTAAAACAGAGAATCTTCATGATACAGTATACCCGGAAATATTCTGAGAGAAATACATGTACAGGATGGCTTGAAAAGTATGACATGTATATCTCAAACCACAATGGTAATTAAAGATCTAGGATGTGATATATAGCTCATGATGAACGTACAAAGTTGTGTAAGCAACATCGCAGGTACTATGAATTGACTTGAAATTCACAACCACCTAATTTTTTTTTTAAGTTTTCGCTGTAATTCAGATTTTCATTTTAAATTTAGGTCCCACTGCACTGTTCGACCACACGGTAGCCTGATAGACATGTACGCTACCTTTTAGAACTCATTCAATATCAATCAATCAATCAATCAATCAATCAATCAATCAATCAATCAATCAATCAATCAATCAATCAATCAATCAATCAATCAATCAATCAACCATCCACTAAGTCACCCACCTATAACCATCCCGCCCATCTACTAAATAAAATAATCTAGGTTGAGCCATATAAAGAAAAACAAAATGTTCTCTTTTTTTCCCAATTTGTGTTGTCAACTTTTGTCGCGATTGACAAGGTTTATTTCGTTCATGACAGATGCCAAGCACACACAACGGCGAACATCAATGTGCGGAGCCAAGAAGGCGTTGATAGTCATTCGTCATATACTCTTCTAGATACATAGATATTGTGAGAGGTTACCAGCTGGTCCATCAGCTGATGACATAAACATTTGAGTCACTTGGCAATGCTATATTTGGCATGATTCAAGAATCGCAAGTATTTGTTAGAGGCCGTGCGGTTTCAAAATACCCCAAAAGCATCTACCTATTCATAGGAGACTTCTACTCATTTTCAAAGTATCAATGTAAATATACAGCATATAGCAACTAGTTAAAGTGCATTGGAATACACACATCGTTAATGAAAACAATATTTGTATCGATTATTACAGTTTAGTACTCGAAACTGCAGATTGTCGCCCTTTTGTTATTTCGACGTGTGGGGGCGTACTTCCACGTCCTTGCTTGTCCGGTGCACCGAAAACTACGAAGGATACAGTGCACTTGTCGGAGGTCGTCAACTCTCGCCAGGAACTCACTCAGACTGTCGTAGTTGACAAAACTGTGCGCTTGTTCAACTCAGTAACAGTTACACTACAAATCAAGCGCCATGCCGGTATTTCACACGAAGACGATTGAGAGCATTCTGGACCCTGTCGCCCAGCAGGTACGAAAAGAAAACTTGTTATTCATTTTTAGTGACGAGTCGAATCATTCTGAAGCACGAAATCATTATCAACAGAGATATTTTCTATGTCAGGTCGGAGTAGAAATATATAGCAAAGTCCTCAGCCCTGTGTATATATTGTGGCGTTGAGAGCCAACTTTAAAATCGCTTTATTGTCAGGGAGGTTAGACTGGGTTAGTGACCCAGATCATAGCTTTTGAACTTAATTCCAGACCCCATCAGCACGAAATCAAGTAAAGTTTGCAAGACACGCTTCTTAGTTTTTGACCCGCCCAATCTTTTGCAGAGCTGACCTCGAAAAAATAACACCAGTAGCTTGTACAGTTTACACAGCAAAACGTAAACCTGATATTTAGGACATTGCGATTGAGTGCAAACTCATAAACGTAGATCAAAATAACATATTAAACATGGCTGCCATTAATATTGAAACTGAACTTCGTGTGAGTGGTGCGAAATACCATCTGTATGCAAGACACGTGTCTATCGGATGCAATAACAGTATATCTTGGCATTTATATTTAATATATTATTGCCCTACTTAGTAAAGTATGAATGCTTATCAGTCGAACTATGTGAGTGATGACTACACGTTTGAAGCATGACCTACCGTGGAGGTCATATGCAAAGGTGCCAAACCCACTTTTGATACACCATCTATAATATACAGAACCCTGAAGTGGACTGTTTATTTTCAAAATCTGCACACACGAAGAAATTGATGACATGATTCCTGTTACTCAGGTCATAGGTTATAGAAGAGTTCTTGGCCATTTTATTTTACTTTTATGTGTCTCATTGACTGCATACTTAGAATTCCACTCAACGTATTTATGCTACACTGGTTGGTGGTACTGATTTTGGGCTTTGCCTAATGAGGAGCTACATTCTGTATTTACCTGTGTCTAGTAGTATAGGCACGCCGTAGTAGGCACTTGAATTTTCTTCATGTGAGGCTAAAAACTGTAATGATGTATGTCGAAATTTTAAGAGTGAATTGTAATGACAGAGAAGGAGTCTGGGGTGATGGCATTGGAAATGTGTGTGTGTGTGTGTGTGTGTGTGTGTGTGTGTGTGTGTGTGTGTGTGTGTGTGGGTGGGTGGGTGGGTGGGTGAAGGGGGGGGGGTGCTGGATGGGGAAAACAGTTGGAATGCAAGGAAGGGCATGTATGCAATGATCACTTGAATGTAGGCATTGAATAGCTCCAAGATTTTAATGTTGTTTATTTCACGAAATGATTCATTTCATGATGTGTTGAAATCTAATATATATCCAATGTAGGCTTATATTTCAGCATTTCCTGTCAAAAAAAATGTTTGTGAATTATTAGAGAGAGAGTGAAGGAAACTCAAAATAATGAAATTTAATTAAGGTAATATTACCTACCGTGTCCAGAATTTAAAAATTGCAATATTTTACTTTAATTGTCAATTTCATCACATTTCAAGCCATTACAGCATTTAATCATAACATTGTCAGTTATTTAAACCAAGCCAATATTACTCACCCTGTGTAGTATTTAACAAATGTTGTCTTTAATTTAATTGTCCATTTCATCACATTCCCAGCCATACCACATTCAATCATAACATTGTCAATTTCTACTAAATGAAATTGATCCCATGTACATATCAAAATCGCAAGGGAATTTCCTGTAATTTCATTATGATCTCCCTGCACAATTGGTATCTAAGGAAATGACACGATTTCCTAAACATATTTCCCTTTCTACGTATATTATACAAACCCATATTCACCAACAATGGACCCAGTTTTTAATCAAATTATGGGATGAGTCGTGAGATGATATTCTTTCCCCTCTCATTAAATCAATATCATTAATCATTCGTCATATATAATTCGTAGGTATAATTTCAGTCGTTCATTTCATCGATTTTTGCAGATGAAAAATTGATATGGAAATAAATCAAAACACAATTACATGTATGGAATTAATCAGAATAAATAAAAGAATAATGGGAATTTCAAATTTGGTACGACTCCATAAATAAAAAAATTATCAAATTATAGTGTAAGATTTGAAACTTGTTTATTGCGTTAAAATTGTTCATGCAAACCATAGACCCTACACATGTAGGGTCTATGTGCAAACACATTAAAATGTGTATGAAACTTACATTTTGTAATTAGTTTCCCACTCTTAATATGTGTCTGTGATTTCCATGGAAATTTAGGTTTGATGCATATAAAATAATGTACATTTCATCAGACCCTTCCCCTTCCTTCCAGCAATAATCTTATAAAAATAATGGAAAATATTTTCAAAAGTGTGTCTACTGATACAGTCATAGTGTATACAATTTTTAGTAGAAGTGTCTAAATTACAATGTTAATATAATGTACATTTCACCCTTGTTTAATTTCCCTCCAGATGAATACCATCTCTTTATAGTATATTTCTTTTGATATGCAAATTCAAACTGACAACTCCATTTGTCACCACTTTTAAAATGATCTCTTGAGAAAAACTGTCAATCATAAATTTATTAAATTTGACAGCTCATAGAAATTTAATGTAATATTTGCATATAGTGTTAATACTAGAGTGTGAATTGACTCATCTGGTTGTTCATCTTTTTAAAACTAAAATAGAAATTTCACTCAAAACTTTGATATTTACCCTAGGAAATTAAAAATTCTGTAACTATTATTTTATATGTATTTAATACAGGATGTGCTAATGAGAAAAGTGTTTGATACTAACATTCTTTCATTCATCATTTTTTTATGGATGTCAGTTTCAAACCTATGGAATTAGGTAATGTACATTTCTCAAGGGCAATTATTACGTAATTATGAATTCACTTTTATGTGTATGTTTCAAGGATCCTTCAGTTAGGCAGGATTGAATGTTTCAACCATTCAAATTAAGTAACGATGTACATTTCTCAGAAAGAAGTATTTTGTAATTTTGATTTATTTCCATGAAAAATGAGAACGTTACGTTAAAAATAAAAGCAATTGGTATGCTAACTGGTGAAATGTATTACTAGTGTATAAATGTACATTTCTAAGGTTGAAGTGGTCTTAATGTGAGTTCATTGTATAGGGTGTTTTAGTATGGTTACAGCACTACAGTAACAAAGCCCATTGTAATATTGAGAGTGACTTGGTGACAGTTGATGGAATGACTGATGGATGTTTAATAGGAACACACACAACTCAGTTCAAACATGAAATAGACATACTCATGTACTTGAACATTATAAAGGGTACACCCATGTCCATGAAATGTATACCCATGTCTCAAATTACATTCCCAAACCTAGTAAATTACTAAATTAATCACAGAAGTTATTGTTTCTGACAGGGATAAATTACCATGAGTTTTATTAACTGTGCTAGTACTATTCAAAAAACACTATTCAAAATCTTATTGACATCTTTGTAAAATCCAGTCAATTTTCATAACACCAGTGTATGGTTTAACTATGCACATGTATCATTTGTTTGTGGAGAAATATATTCATTCAAAAATCAAGAATTTTTAACAAAACATTGACATTTTTAATAATTACTGAATGTCAATTTTATATTTTTACAAAACATTAACATATTTTGTAATCTTTCTTTTAAAAATTGGCTCACCCTTGGTAACATGGAAGAACTTTTTGTTTGTTTGTTTGTTTGTTTGCTGTTCTTTTTCTTTAAAAAAAAAATAGAAATTGGAGGTGCGGTACCTCATATAAAAAATACAATGAAGTCTTGCAATTTATGAAAGAGGAAATTTCAATTTATTTTTACGTATTCATTTTAGATACATTTCGTGAATATTTTGCACACATAGTAAATACATTGTAATATACATGTACATGACACATATGTATACAATGTACTGTTGTACTGAAAACCCCCACATATTTCCCAAAAGTGAGCAGATTTTCTGAACTTAATCCAGAATGTGTTTAAGTGTACGACTAGTGCTGCACATACATGTACATTGTACTATCTTTGTTCATCTCGTTCATATTTAGGAAAGACATTAAAGCTGCACTAGCTGCAACCGGAATGTTCTTTGAAACTATTTGGTTAAACATGATAACATACATGTACTTGTAATATTGTACACTCTGACCAGTATTAAATCCCCAGTGGGTAAATGTATTCATATGTATACACATAATATGGTACAATAAATCTAATAAAAAAAAAATTTGGGTCCATACCGAAAAATAAATATTCCCAAATACAACCATGAGTTCAACTTATTACTATACTACTTGTAGATAAAATAGATCTCTAATTAATATACCCAATGTCTAATTACTAGTATTAACAATTTTCAGTGAACATATTTTTTGGTTGTCTGATCAAAATAATAATGCTCCCGTTACAGCCAGTGCAGCTTTAACACATGTATATAGGGCTTAGCAGCATTTGATTTCATTTTGACATCAAATCCCCAGTGTACACTTTTTTGAAATTTATAACTTTAATTCCTAAATGTCAAGATCAGAGCAGGATTGAACAGTACATTTTTTTTTTACCAATCACAGATCTGTTCTCTGGAGAATAATTTGAAACCCCACAAGATTTTCTATCTGATGAATTTTTTTGTGCCTGCAAGGTATTTCAGCGTAGATCAATTTCACACTTGTTAGTTTCTGAAAGTGAAATGTACGTCTTGATAGCCTGTATAGCCTACATGTACATCATGTATATATCAAGTGTACATGTACTGATGTAGTTTTCACACACACCATGAAGACATATTGACTGATGTAGTGAAACTCCCATAGATGAAAGGTCACTGCCTTAGACGACCCTTGACCCCTAAAGAGTTCCCATGGTGAACATTTATAACTGTAAATTCTCAGGTTTAAGGGAAAAAGTTGAAAATTTGATTCAGATGAAATGACTGGTATGTTTTCTCTAACATTCACAGTAAAGTCCATTTCATACACTGTAAATGCCTGGATATTGATTGCATGGAATGAATCCCACTGAATTAAGTGTGCATGTACATCTGTATGTCCCTGGGGTGTGTGTGTGTGGGGGGGGGGATGGTTTGGTTCACTGACATGTGAACACCTTTTCTGGTATGAAAAATAGCAAATATTTACCCCTTTTCAGACAACACATAAATAAAGGAAAACTACCTTGAAAAACAAAAGCAAGTCTTTGGCATGAACCCCTTTCCCTGGACCCCTTTACACTATTTTACAGACCAAAAAAAAAGCAAAAACTTGAGTACAGCCCATTCCTATTTCAGACTTGCCCCCCCCCCCCCCCCCCCCCTCCTCTGGTAGAATTGCTCAATACTTTACAAACAACTTTTCAATCGGAATATCGCTTTCACCCCCACCCCCACCCCCATGTGCAGACAATAAGGAGAAATTAATATTACATATATTTTTGTTCGTGGTTGGTCATCAGAATTATGAATTAGCATATTCTACTCATCCAAATTGTTACTTCAGACCAGCTACATGGTACATTTGTACTCGTAGTGCCTCTTAGGAACATTTCCAAAGACTACATTTTTTTGTACATTTTTATTTTTTTGTCAATTAAACTGTGCTAGATACAGTGAAGTGTTGAATATCCTGTTGTTATAGATATAGCTTTGAAAAATATGCACTCCTAATATCCTGCCTCTCTGAGGAAGATGTGTCGGAGTCTTCAAAGAGCACATTTTTAGAGTTGTGATGAATAAATGATGCATAGCAAAGTTTTATATAAACACCCTTACAATTTGTATGTTGATTTACGAAGCAAGTATGCCATCCATACATATCAGATCTATGTTAGGGGATCTAATCCTATCCTTATCCTATCCTTAAATCTAACAGAACTCCCTAGTTATGATACAAATATGAAACTCTTATACAGTCAGTTCACTGTCCTTATGTTCTTGCCGATGTTTTAAACAGTGCTTACTGACTCAGAGGTGACAAATAGGACTGGACGTTATTATCTAGGCATGCATGCACATACGTATTTTGAATTAGGGATGGTACATTAATTCCCAAATGTGGTTTTTGTCGGATACTGTCTTGTAAGATATACTGGAATGAATATTACTGTCCTGTAAACTAAGTATATTGGAATGAATAAAAGATGTGAGAGAATTGTGATTCACTGTCTAGGTAGTGGTGTTATTTTTAATGTTGACGGTACTTGACATGTCCAACCATTCAGACTCAGTCTACTGGTATTTTACTTGACTCACACCACTGATCTCGTCACCTCTTAAGCCATCTAATGTCAATTTACACTGTACCAGGTTTCATCCTGTGTTTTCATAAGGCTTCACAAATCAAATTGAAATATCAGAGTTGAGGGAAATCCAACATGAATGTTGGTTTATTAATACAAAATGTACCAAGTTTTGTAGATTTTATATTATATACATGTCCATACATACATTTATTCTGTACCATACTTTTGTTAGAAAGAGACCAGGGTAAAATCTCATTCACATTTAGTGTTCTCCCCAAGTGCATGTACAATAGAGTTCTTATAGCATATAAGCTAATTTACATATGAATAGCATACTTAGAGCGGCCTCTCCACCGAAAAAGGGACTATAAGAATGTGCTCCAATTTGCGTACTGCCAATGGATGTCTTTACTTTCCATAGATTCAAAATGAAACATAGAGAAAATCATAGAAAGTTATTTCAACTTTGCTAAAGTACATTTAACATTTGGTAGTTTTAAAAATGCTGACGAAAATAATATAAGTAGGGTCAAATGATATGCATAATATTCATGTATTAATTTGTAAGTTTAGTTTTATGAATGTATTGGTATGATAGCTGTCCAGTGGTGGAAATAAAAACCTAACAGGGAAGTCATGCTGGTTGGTTTCTACAAATACAAAATGACCTTCTACATGTACCTGTAGTCAACATGGCTGCCAGCCACTCAATACACATCACAGACTTATGGTGATTGTAATCGCATGCTACATTTTGTGTCCAAACCAACTGTTGTGAAATATGGTTTTGAAAATGTCAAGAAATTAAGACTATGACATGTCTGTGTATGGGCTGCTTGAAGGGGAACACCACTCTAGGAAATCAAGTTATTTGCATGAATTATGAATATTCATGATTCCTAAGTGCTTATTACCTTCAGATAAACAGAGTTTCAGTTTAGTATTTCTTGGCAATCGCTTGGAATTTATGTGATGTGAAATTATATAGCAAATGACTATCTGTAACATGAAGATTATGAAAATATCTATATTTCATACATTTCTCTTTAACATGCACCCCACAGTATGTAAATTATAATTCTTTTGAAATGAAAACAAATGAAAAAATTCTAGATTTGCCATAAATTCAAAATTCCAGTGTAGAGTGATGAAATTATAACATAGCTTTAGATTCAGTAATCTAATAGACACGGATACAAAACATACATGTACCTGTTATCCAGATATAAACACATCCCTTCCATCGTTTTATCAAACGATAAATATGACCCCATTAGGTTAATTGATGACAAAACCTAATGAAATAAACATGAAGTCATCAATAACAATGACATATTTATGATCTAAATGCAATGTTGAAAGCCATTTGTTGTGAAAATATGTTACAGTAATTATTTGATAGGTTTGAAATAAAGTACTACTAGTAAAGTAGTTGGTAATTTATATCTTGATATACAATGTTGTATTCAAGGCTGACAGTGTGATGTAACTGTATACATCCTAATAGCCCAGTAGACCTACACGACAATAAGGTCATTAAGTCTTGCACTGAATAAGAAAATTAGCAAGCTTTGTAACCTCACAGTGTAATCAAAGATCAAATTTTTTTGGGGGGTGAAAATAAGTCAAAACGAGGTTTTAATGAGTCACTATATATCCACATGTAGGAGTGGTGTACACATACATGTAGAGTAATGGGCTGGGGAACAGTAAATTCCGGTGGGTCCCAAGAAATTGATACATACATGTGTACATGTACATGTTGCGTTGATCATTGGTGCTTCAAATCGGCTGGTAAGACAGCTAGTAAGCATTATGTAAGCATACATGATGTAGTTGCAACTATACTTATAGAATACTTAAGATACACAATGTATGTAGACTATGTCATTTTAACATTATAAAATGTCAAGGACCCTGAAGTCATAATAAGTACATTCCAGTAAATATCACAATACTTGTAATGTAATGATATGGTTTCAATTCAATATATTTCTGTGGATGGCCCAAAAAAGAATTGCTGGGACGTTTTAAAAAAGAAGATGTAAACAACAACAACAACAACAACAACAAGAATGATATTGTTTAGCATCAATTTTAATATCTTCACTCTGTAATTATTTGGTATATAATGAATTCTGCTAGCAGTATTTGATTTTGTAGTGGCAAGATGAACTGAGTGGAGTGTAACAGAGTTGAACCAAGGCCAGACAGTGTAAAGTTTCTATTGTACATGAGTGGGTATGGGATGACCTCTTAGACTGACCTTATGTCAGTGACCTGCTGCTGGGTTCGCTCTTCTTGGATTACAGTGTGTGTGTGGGTGAAAGGTCATTTGTTGACCCTAAACCAAACACACCCTAAATTCATTTGAGACAACATCATCCTGTCAGTATGGCAGATCCATACCAGATTAGGAATAAAATTTGGTGTGAAAATAAGTTGTTTGGTAGACCTTTAGAAAAAGTTGGTGCAGAATAAAGCATGTTTCTCTCTATACTGTTGATAAGATTACTCTAATGCAAGTACCTGGGATTGAAACATGGCCCTTTAAAATGCTAACATTTTCTGTTGTCTGCAGTGTGGTAGGCAAGAATGTGGTTATGAAACTTCAAAGTGAATGTTTACAAACAGCAGTTTATCCTAAGGCTTCACTACTATATATGTACTAGTTGAAAACAGACAGGACTTCTGCCTATGGAGACTCTTCACGTACAAATGTTGGTATGCATGTTAGATAAAGCCAGAGGATCTTTCATACAAGTATATTTTGTTCTCGAAGGCTGGTCTTTGATAAAGGCGATTGCAATGTATGTTTAGAAAACAGTTGCCTGGTAGAACTCTAGAAAAACTTTGGTCCAGAACAAAAGAGTGTTCCTGTAATCCTTTTGGTGCCACTGATAAGATAACACCAATGCAGTTATGCAAGAACCTGGGATTGAAACACAGGCCTTTAACTTGATATTTGGGTTGTCACTTGTGACTTGAACTTGAAAGTATAATAAGTATTAGAAAAATTATTGCATTGTCAATCATAATACTTGTAATTCTATAAAATTTGTAACATTATAAAATACAACAATCCTTCACTAATGGCAATATAGGAAGATATGACATTCCACCAATAAAGTGACATCACAGAAGGTGGACAGTTAGTTACATGTAGATGTACATAAACTGACAAGTACTTTCACACCTGAATTTACATATTGAAGCTAACCTTTTCACATGTCTGGTTGCTCAACACCTCCAGTAAATTTAGATCATTCTGTCAGATTCAGTTAGACACTGAAGGACAAGTGATTTGTTTGAGACATGTCTGTTTCTCAATCAAAAGTGGAAGAAGAGAACTTACAGTATACATGTGAAAGTACTTTTAGCACAATGTGGGAAAGTAATTTACATTATTATTTGAAAAAAAAATGTTATGAAAAATAACAAAAATGAAAACAAACTTTGCTATCTACATACATATTATACAGTTACTGCCAGGGTTCTGAAATCCTGTTATTGTTCTGCAAGGGCTTGGTGGAGAAATACAATGTAGATGGAAACCATGAATTAAAGTTTGATTGACAGGGTCAAACATGTACAAAACTTAGTAGGATTAGAAAGTTCAAAGTTGAACACTTAGAGGTATTTACAAATTGAGTGTTAGCAACCTGTCAATCATTGGAATGCTGATATCCTATGACTGGGTTGTATGGTACATGTATGACATGACATGATACAGAACACCTCCAATTGATTTTGTTAGTAAAATCAAATTTTCACATAATAGTACACTATGTTACTATACTACATGTACATGTACTTGCTGACTGATTAGAAATACAAAAAACTCTAAAGCTGAAGTCATGTGTATGATTGATGACTTGCATATAGATCACTTATCTTGCTGCTAGACGTTCGGGCTTTCTTCCGATACGATAAGCGAACAAAGTTCGCAGTGAGGGCTTGCACTCAGATGTGACACTTTACATGTATGTGGGTACACTATTATATTTTGGTCTGCACCTAAAATTATTTTGTGATCAAGTCAATCTCTACAGCAGTCATGTAGCTCATTATAAAAGTAGCTGGTCAAATGTGAAAAGTTGGTGGTGATATACAATGTAGAGGTCCAAAGAATGTCCAAAGGATTGTCAAAGAAATTAGTTGAAAATTAGTCGTTTAAATGTTGTGGAGTAGGCAGTTGTTTTTGCCAGCTACTCACCCTTACCAACACCCCACCCCTGTGCAGTGCATATAGGAAACAAGTGTCCGTTCTTTTAGCATGACACTGACCTCATAACGAACCCCTTCTACACTTACATGTACCATGTACATTGTATTGTGAAAATCCTGTTTAAAAGGCCAGGGTTTCAGTCCCAGGTTCTAACATTTGTATTATCTGATCAGAGGAGCTGTAATGATTACATTGTATATAAGATTATTATTTTGGTAGTTCTGCACCAACTTTTTCTATACATGTACATGTAGCTCTGCCAGATGCATGTATTTGTTTTTCACATCTAAATTTTAATTAAAACTTCATCTTTAACAAACTTTTTTTGTGCCTGAAAATGGCATTTCCAATAGCCACCATACATCATGTAATGTTAATCCTGAGATCAACACCTGTAGTTAAGTTATTTAACCACACCCTAACTTTCTCAGTGTAAATCGTTTTAGAAATTTGAGATCAAAGACTTTATAGAAAGCCATGCTGTTTAGTACACCCATAATTGTCCCAGCAGTGAGTGAACACAAAAAGTGAACATTACATGTAGTTCCAAAGACTATTAGTATTAGTATAATACAGCAATAGTATGTTTCTAGTCATGCGTAGATTGACAGTGGTGTTACAGGGTAATTTGGTCACTTTATCCCAAGGTTTACAGCAGTTGTGGTAATTTTTCTGACCTTGTTTAGTAATCTTGATCGTGTGAGTGTATTTACAAAAAATGTGTGTCTGCTATGAGAGATACAATGTACATGAACAAGACTATTAGTGGCACTAGTGTTATTGTTCTCAAAATTTATATATATATATATGAAAATATGAAAATGTATGATTTAGACAATAACCTACATTTTGTTAACTTTACGTATTTATACCGTGATGCATGTATGTATGTGTGTGTGTACATTTTTTTTGTACGTGTACATGTACATCGATACATTAATTAATGCAAGTAGAGATGTGAATGTACAATGTACAATACATGAACAGTATGTGTACAGTACATATGAAATCAGGTAGTACATGTAAGTACATTTTGTACATCATGTAAGCATACAAATGTACATGTCATGTCCATGTCGTGTACATGTATGTTCATTTCTATGAATGCATGTAAAATGTCAGTAAGTGGTTACATTTTGTATTTCCTTACAAGTTTGAAGCCCACTTTCACCAATGTAAATGTGTAACCTGTGTTCAGTCACTTGACAAAACAAAGGCAAGCTAGAGAGGACATGAACCATCCCCATGATGCATTGCTCCAGACGTTTCCTGTATGTCAAAGGTCATCTCTGTTTAAACTCTCAGTTTTCATGGTGTCATTTGAAATAATAGTGTACATTTAAGGAGATATTGTTTTTAGGGTCACTCACTCTGTAGAAATAAATCTTAAGAAGCATGCAGCTACATTTGTATAGGGCATTGGTCTGGTGTATGTTATGAAATAGTAGGCTACTTTGAAAAGTATATTGATTTCTTTTATTTACATGTCGGGCTCTGTCTTATAATGGATATCATTCAAACATTCAATGAAAAGCGATCAAACCAAATTACTAATACAAGTTCTGTGTATTTGTAAGAGCAATTTTTTTGGATAGTTTTGGTATATTCAAAACTCTTGTAATTGTGTACAAATGTACAAAGGGAAGAAATGTAAAAAAATGTTCACAACTTTGTCATGCTTTTCATGTGTTGGAAATTTGTTCAGAAGACTCATTTTCATAATGACGGATGTCTGTACAGAAAAACATGACAAAATTTGAAGAATATGTAATTTTTACAGGCACGTACACCGATGCAAAGTTTCTCCAGGCTAAAAGGAACTTGATGACTGTGGTTGGTCATTAATATTCAACCTGTAAAGTGTCTCTTGAAAGAAAACTAATCTCCGTAATTGTCTTTTGTTCTAAGGCTATGCATGTACATGTATGGTCCAGAATCAAACACTTAAAAGTACAAAATGTACAGTGCTAGTTTCTTACAATGAGAGATTCACTGTATACATGTAGTTTATTATACCATGCACAAGCCATTTAGAACAAAAATATGGAATATATACTCTGGTTGTTCTATGTCACGACAATACATGTATGCGTCAATGTCATGATAAAGCATGTGTCTATCATTCTATGTCACTGGCACTGAAATATGAGTCAAAACATTCAAAATTACCATAACTTTCTCAGATTTTTTGTCAATATTGCTGGCGTGATTATATGTTGTTCTCCGATATTTTTCTTTCAGCTGGAAAATACTCGTGACCTAATGGTTGTCTAGTCTCCACTTGTCTATCAACTCATAGTGACAAAGACCCCTTAGGTCGCTCATATTTTCCTTGGCTGAACGAAGAAAAATATTCGGGATAACATCTACATGTAATTGTATATAGAATCATACATACATGTATTAACTGCAATAGTAATTCTCACTGATATAGTATTAAATACTCTGTTCTATTATTCATGCCATGTGTAAAGTTTTGAAGTATATTCAGTTTATTGGATCATCGCATGTGGGGGTTGTTAAAATGAGTTTACAAGGTGTGGTTAAAATGACTCTAATATGTTGGTGTATTTTATGTAAAGTTAAATACTTTGAGAACAAAAATTATACACAGCAGGTGTGAATATTCTCAGTGTCTTTATAAACTGTGAGGCATGAAATAAATAGTGCTAAATACAATGTACATATACATGTATGTATTTGAGGACCACATTGGAAATACATGTAAGTGCTTTTAAAAATACTTTTACATGTATGTGTTATCCTTGGTAATTTTTATAACTTGTATTTTAATATGTACTTGTATAAATTTTTACCCAAATAAAATTCAATTCAATTCAAAATATAAGTGTTTTATTTTTAATATGTATACATGTACATGAAAATCAGCCAAATTAAAGTTGCTTGTTCTCGGTCCTAAATTTACAGAAATTAAATACCTTATCTACAAAAAAAATGTGATAAATAGATCACATGAGGTAAATGTACAGAAATCCATGGTGAATGTGTTAGGTTGAGTGTCTTTGTATGGTGATATCAGATACACAGAATACATTTGATATTAAGACAGTCTGCATGCCGTATGATATGTGTTATGTATATGTACACATGTATCGGGTGTCAAAGTTGACTGAATAACAAATGTTAGCTGTGTTTTAAAGAAATTTTTTTGTTTTGAGAGATAACATAATGCAGGAAAAAAAAACACAAACTAATATGAACCTTTTATCTAAACAGTTTACTTGAATCTTGAATCAAATATTTTTTTTGTATGTTTTTTAACAGAAATTGTTTGAAAAACTTTGTAATTGAATTGTACATGTACAGGTATATGTTTACCCAAATTCACTTTGATTTGAGCAATTGTGTTCAATACAGTTTGAATCAAGCTGATACTGAAACTATATTTGATGAAATATTGAAAGATTGATGATATAATTATTCAGCAAATGTATTTGACATAAAAACCTACATTTTGTAAATTCTCTACACTAGTGTATTGTACATGTACCATAGAAAATGAATGACCTGTCCTATAGTATCCAATGAAAACAATTTAGATATAAAAATCCAACACTGCACCATGTACATGTAGTTAGCATGAATTCCAGGAATTTCCACTATAAGTGCTGCACCTTTTAGGAATAAACACTGAAAAAATATTTTGTGCATAAAGGTACTTATGCAATTATGTTCTAAACTTATAGTGTCACTTTGTATTATCAAACCTGCAAATTGTTGTTTTCTTAAAAGTGGCCATATGGATGAGGATTTGGTATTTATTTTGGATTTTAATGAAAACCATTTTATCATGGCTGCCTACTTGGAAAAATAAATGTGAAACAACACATACCCCGTCTGTGTTTGTAACTCAATAAATTGCAAAAGCTAAATCATTTTACACATTTTATTAATCTTTTGCAATGTATTGAGTTACAAACAAGGACTCAGCACATGTTGTTTCACATTGATTTTTCAAGTACATGTAGGAAGCCACGATAAGATTTTGTTATGAATTAAAAAATCCAAAATACATACCCAATCCTCATCCATATGGCCACGAGAAATGATAGGCAATTGGTATATGATTGTGAACTAGCAAACCTCAGTACATTACTAATTTAGTTTTAATCACAGCCTGAAATGGAATCTTTGGTTGTTTACATTGTGAACCATTTATCATAATATGTCACAGTTTATTACAAGCAATTTGACCTCAGGGACTGATGCACAAAATTGTATATAATGTATATGTCACATAAATATAACTGGCCATCGTCTAAGGTGTACATGTTTATAAAGTGATATTCCTGTGAAAGTTTTGCTGGTAGGTAGAGTGCAGAACTGTCTAAAGAATCCAAGATAGCAGAAATACATTATTCAATGGTTGAACACTGAATATTCATGACAGCTGTTTCACATGAATATTCAGTGTTCTTGAAGCAGTAAATACTAGTAATGTATGGCTATGATCTCCCATGATGCAATAGCCCATAGCAAAGATACCCTATAAATGCACGAGATCAACTTGATGTTTCTCTGAAATCACCTACAGATAATTGTTGGTGATGTAAAATCATGAAATGACTCTCCAGAACCCATGTTTTATAAAAATATCTCTATTTCCTGGAGTGGCATTCCCCTTTAATGTCAAAACCACATACTGTTTGCAGTGTTTCTATGAAAAAAAAATCACATTTGCTAGATTCTGCATACATGTACACACATGTATATCACTCATAACATGAACACTTAAATTTGCCTCTATCATGATTATGGAGGTCTTAGTTTTGAAAGAAATTCTGGTACATGCAAATTAAAAACCAACCATTGTGACTCCATTAACATACAAGTCCAAACTGTAGAGAAAGAAAGAAAGAATGTAAAAGTGTATGCTTCCTCATACAATGTATCACCCCCTATGTAATCAACTCTCAAAATTCTTCAAAATGAAAATAAAATTATCGACATTTAGAAATCAAATTCCATATTGGTCAGATATTTTAATTATGACTGTATAGTTATTTATTTTTGATAAGAGAAAACATTTTCATACATGTAGTACAAATATGAGGAAAGCCCAAACAAGTTGTCCATGAAGGTATGTGTATATTGTACAATGCAGTTTGAATGAAAGATATTCTGCAATGTGCACCAGTTGTAACAGTTTGGTATAACACAGCTTACAAGTTACATGTAGATTAAAGGCCAGGGTTTCAATCCCAGATTCTTGCTTTAGTGTTTACCTCATCAGTCAAGCCATCTTTTGTGTAGGACCAACATTTTCTATATCTCTGTCAGATAACTGTTTTTCACATAATCTACATTTGAATCCGAATCCATACTGTGCCTTTATATAGTCTAGAGACTGTGACTTTGAGGATCTGAGCTCTCTTTACTCTGTCTAGCTTTAATAGTGACAAAGAAGAGAAGAGAAGTCACGGATAGACTCTAAACTGCCATAGAGTGCAGAACTGCCTATAAGATCCAAGCTATAAAATGCTTTAACTACAGTCTGGTTTCAGATGAACAGATGGCCAGTATTTGGTCTCAATGCATCTCAATTTAAGAGTGAATGACCTCCACATCAGTCTTTAAAATCTGGATGTTTAATACATACATACATATGTATAGTCACTATATCTGTCAGCATCATACATCATTATGTCCATATCTCAGCTGGCTGAGTGATATACACCCCGGAGGGGATACCATAATATGGTATTTGGTAATTAACTAGTTCAAATCAATTGTTGGGCCTGGGGTGTCATCGCAATCCATCCATCCATCCATCAATCAATCAATCAATCAATCAATCAATCAATCAATCAATCAATCAATCAATCAATCAATCAATCAATCAATCAATCAATTGAATCACTCAAATCATTCAAATTGACTATTAAAATGTTAATACATGTAGTTTCTAAAATGTGCTAAAATGCTCCTGAATGTTTCAGGTTCTAACTCCTTTTCATAAATGTGGGGTCTACAATCACATGTACCAAATTATATACAAGGACAGTATACAAAAATGTATTTTGTCATAAGTTGCAAATTAAAAATTAAACTAGGGAAGGAAGGAACAATAATACACTAACACATGTAGATATTGATAGCCATGAAGTTACACATGTTTAAACAGCCTTGAAAATTTGTATTGAGTATGGTTCTTTGCAATCAGACAAAAGGTTATAAGGAAAATAAAGACACTTTTTTGAATCTTTCCTAAATCTGGAGTAGTACCAGGATACAAATGTATATATGTACTTGAGTAGGAGGTAAAAAAATGGAATGTACAGTGAAATACTTCATTTCATTTGGAAGTGATTTGTGAACATACAATGCAACTTCAACGACAAAGCAGCTGTCGGACTCATCCTGAATTTCATCATGTTTTTGGATTCTCTTTTCAATGTTTAGATAAAATCTTGTGATCAAACTTACTGTACAAGCCATTTATTTGTCGTAAATGTATTTCCTATTTTGTTTCTTTGACTAGGTGTCACAGTTAGTTATATTGCATGAAGAAGCAGAAGATGGCAATGCCATGCCAGATCTTAGTAGACCTGTACAGGCAGTGGGTGCTGCAGTTAACAACCTGGTTATGGTAAGTTAACACTGTTTATGATACGTGCAATCATTAACCTAGTTATGGTAAGTTAACACTGTTTATGATCCATGCAATCAATAACCTAGTTATGGAAAGTTTACACTGTTTATGATACATGCAATCAATAACCTAGTTATGGTAAGTTTACACTGTTTATGATACATGCAATCAATAACCTAGTTATGGAAAGTTTACACTGTTTATGATACATGCAATCAATAACCTAGTTATGGTAAGTTTACACTGTTTATGATACATGCAATCAATAACCTAGTTATGGTAAGTTTACACTGTTTATGATACATGCAATCAATAACCTAGTTATGGTAAGTTTACACTGTTCATGATGCATGCTGCAGTAGTAAATAACCTGGTTATGATAATTTAACATTGTTTCTTAAATACATGATTGTATGCAGTCAGTAACCAGCTGGTTATGGCAAGTTACCTTTGTTTCTGATACATACATGTACAGTTGGCAGCCTGGATATGGTAAGTTAAAACTAGTTAGGTTACATGTACACGTTATACCCTCTTCTGAAAAACAGAATTTTTTGTTGTGGGTCAAAATGATAAAAACTACTAGGTTTTCTTGTGAATCACAAGTAAGGGATAGAGGAACAGCAATTTTGGTACGTCACATAAATTACTGTGTTTCAGTAGTATATCAAAGAGACTTTGTGGTCATACATGTATGTAACATTGCAGTCTACACTAGTACATAGCGTACTATGGTGCACAGAAAAAGCTGAATTCAAGTCAACAGTAGACAAAATACAGACTAGAGGTGTTAAATTTAGCCATGCACTGTGTGCAAATGTCTTGTATTATATCCATATGTAATCACCAGGATTATGTGTAAATTGACCTTGAAAGGAGGTAGTGCAGAGGTACATTGTACATGTAATGTACACGACCAATGGGTATGTACATGTACATGTACAGATGGTCTGGGTAGGAGAGTTGAGATTAGACAAAAATGTCTTGGCTTATGGGTCAGGCCAATGTAGTTATTGCTTGTGACTGGGAAGGTGTGTTTCCACTCTGAGACTTTGATATTTTGCATTTACCAACTACCCCTATATTATACAAATGTACATGTAGTCTAGTACTATAAAAAGGCCATGTTTTGGAGTCCTTGCTGTGATTAACGATATTTTTGCAATAAAAACGGTTTGCGTTTTGTGCACTAGAATGCTGGAAACTCCTCTCCTTCTGCTTATTATCCTGGTTGTGTACCTTATATATAATTGAAAGGCCATGCTGACAAGTAAATTAAATCATACACATTATATATTTGGGTACATGTACATGTATGTGTTACTGTGTATGACTCAAGGCAGTAACAGGTGCTGCTTGTCTAATGATATCAACACATTGCGTGTCCTTCATGGAGTCTAATGACAACCACATAACAGCTGGTGTCATATGCTATAGACTGTCCCTTGAAATACAATCTGATAAAAGTCTGACCAACAAGGGTTGGGGTGGGTTGGGGGTGGGTTGTATGTTAACAACATGAATGTATTTACTCGTTTATGTGTTTGTGTCAATATTCAATGAAGATACCTGACAGTACTCTAGAGGAAGCCACAAAAGATCAGCAGAGTTCAGATGAAATATCAAGTCAAGTCCCAAATTTGATTAGGGCTAATGAAAATGCAGTGTTTTGTCTTCTTCACAATATGTTTTATATATGTCAAAATGTCTACTTCATCTTCAAGGCCATTTATGGCTACATCAGAACTGTAGAGATTCAAGGCTAATGGGAGGGCACATAGGTCCAGTTTCTACCATGAATGTTGGCCTAAAAAAGAATACATACTCCTGTCATTTGGTGGTGTATATCTAGTGTCATAGCCCTAAGTGGATGTCAAAGTAAACATTTACCAAACATAATACATACCTAATATTCTAATATTGTTACCATGGAAACAATTTGCATGTTATCTAATCATAACTCAGTGTCATGACAACAACAAAAAATGTGCTGGTATTTTGATATGAATCAGTCAATAGTACATTGATGTGACCTGGACCTATACGTAATATATAATACCAGTAAATAATTACTAAATTGTGAAATTGAATGATGATTTATTATATTTTGGTGTTTGTAGGTTGGACGTGAAACAGCAGCTGGAAGTCAAGATAAGATTCTGAAGCAAGAACTGCCGCTGGCTCTAGTGAGAGTTGAAGAGACTAGCGGATTTCTTGTGGAAGCATCTCTGATGTTAAGGGATGATCCATTTTCTGTGCCTGCAAGAAAGAAACTAATTGATGGAGCTAGAGGTAAGATACATGTATGATACAAGAGAAAACAGCACGTTAGAAGAAATGTAGTGCAGAGTTGTAGATGTTCTACACAGTAGGAATCTTCCTGAAAGAATGTTATTTCTGATATCACATGTAAGTTGTAAGTTTCAGGTGAATGAAAGTGACGTGTGAGTTAGTATGTATATTACGTACATGTGACATAGTGAAGTTGGACATTTGGTGCATCTGGTGTTTGGCCATGTGGAGTCATCATGGTGAAATGGTTATAGAATGACAGGCTCAGTGAATCAGTGAACGCAGCTGTGTAATAGGGGACCTGGTAGGACAGAGATTGCTATACAAAGGATTTCATCCTATGTACATGTACTTATGAGTTACATGTCTGGAGGCAGCAGGGACTGTGTACTCCCCAGGGACTTGAGGAATTGGAAATATAGAGGGCTGTTTTGCCATTACAGATCTGTATTAATGCTATCAACATTCTGTTTTTTCTCTGTCTATCACTAGGTATTCTGTCGGGTACATCAGCTCTCCTACTAGCCTTTGATGAAGCCGAAGTCAGAAAAATTATCAGAATTTGTAAGAGTGTATTGGAATACTTAGCTGTAGCTGAGGTTGTGGAGTCCATGCCTGACCTTGTGACCTTTGTTAGGGTAGGTCAAAGTTCATCATGAAAGTTGATGAATTTATTTAGAAAAGTCAAATTCACAGCACCACATGTCATTTGCATATCTATGTTTGTGACTTTTTTTAGGGTAGGCCAAAATTCATGACAAAATGTTCATGAATATTCCAGGAAATTCTCGTAGTCCAAGAACTCATTTGCATTTTAATAAAACATAGAAATACATGCAAGTCACATAAATGTTACTAGAGTAAAGAAAAAAATTCTCAATTTTTTCTCTACATTGTCAGATCTTGATCCCAGGTCTGACTAGCATGTCCAATTTCCCCAACAATACAGATTCAGCCCTCACAAACGTCTATGAAATGTAACACTAGAAAAGATTGCCAAATATTTGTACACTTTTTTTCTTCAGAATTTAACCCCAGGTCTTACTAGTATGTCCAAGGCTATTGACAACAGAGAACAAGAACTCATTCATCAAGTTCATAAAGAGAAGTTAGCCAGTTCCTTGAAGACAGTCAAGAATCTTACTCCAGTTCTTATATCTGGTATCAAGATATTTGTAACAACTAAACAAACAGGTGTGTTTATTACTGTTTTACTTAAAATCTGGGTAACAGAGAAGGGGTATATATTTCAGAAGTAATTTTGAAATTTTAAGATGCAAATTTTTTACCAGTGATTGTGTAAAGTTTTAGAAAATTTCCAATGTGATGTGATAAAATAAATTATGACACCTCGTACATGTGTATGTGGTATGCTTATTTGAGGAGTCATGGTAGTTAGATGAGCAGACCCATTATCTGCAATTTGATGATTTGATTGTCTCTTCTGCAGTGTTATTCTGTCAACCTGGTTATATAATGGGGACCTGAGAGGGCAGGGATTGTGATATGAAGGATTTGATAACATGCACTTCATTGCAGCATGGACTGTATGCTTCACAGAGAGTTGAGGAAGTGTATAGGGTTGTACCATTATAGGTCTGTGCCGGGGGAGTGGGGGGGGGGTGATACTTATACAGTATTTCATATATGCAAACTAAGGTGCTATATAAATGTACATTGTAACATACTGACTGTAATGTAGACAAACCTTTGTACGTACTATATAATTGTATATCGATCATCTTTTTCTTTTTCTTTTTTGTAAGGTGGCAGGGGCGTTGCCGAGGCAGCTGAGAACCGTAATTATGTCGTTACTAAGATGTCACAGGAAATTCATGAAATAATCCGTATATTGCAATTGACGACCTACGACGAGGAAGGTTGGGATATGGATGACCTGACTGTTATGCAGAAAGCACAGGCTGGTATCCATGGAAAACTGGATTTGGCTAGAGACTGGCTTAACAATCCAAATGCTGAACCTGGTGGCATTGGTGAGAAACACCAAATATGTACTATTGCACAGATAGAGCAGCCTATCTGTATGTCCTTGATGACTTTACTTGTATTCTCACTTGCAAATATTTCTGAAACTCGTGTATCCAAATTTGACTATTAACATTTGTTTTCATTCTCCCAACTTTTATATATAGAATATTTTTATTGCAATAGTAGTCACGTACGTTGCATCATAATTAGCAATTTAGCACAGAATACATAGTTTTGCGCATATAAATTAACACTGCTCATGTTTATACTTGTAAAATAAGCCATCCTTTCAGAAACTGACCATTGAATTTGACCTTTGACATCAATGCATTCAATGATCATATCGCCTACCATCAGAAAGTCTGTTTTGTATTTAGGTAAAATTTTCAAGTTATCAAAGACATTATACAAAATAAAGATGAGCTTCTAATATTGTATACATCATATGTTTATGTAGGAGAGCGGTCAATCCCTGGAATCGTGGAAGAGGCTCGTAAAATTGCATCAAGACTCGATGGTCCGGAGAGAGATGAAATAGTTAGAGTAGCTGATGAGGTAGCCAGTATGTCTGACAAACTAGCTACCTTGAGAGCCCGTGGGCTGGGTAACAGTCCTGAAGCTTTGCAACTAGCCCAAGGTATCCAGGAGAGACTTGACTACTTGAATAGTCATATCAACAGTGTAGTGTCCCGGTATGCCCACAGTGGTGTACGCAAACCAGCACCCACTGTTACAGGCAAGATTGAACAAGCCCAGCACTGGTTGACTGCACCAGGTGTAGATGATGGTGGATTAGGTAAGATTTCTCTCTCTCTCAAAGCCTGTTTATTTAGAGTGATATTCCCCAGAGTGCCTTGCTTATTTTTCATATCTACATGTACACCGACTTCCAAATTCTCATAGATTTATCATTATTGCTATATCACCACTTCCCTCAATGATAATGATACTCCCCAGTGTGTCTTACTAATTTTGGTCAGCCAAATTCCCCTCAGGTTTATCATTACTAATAGCTCCCCTCACCTCATCAAATTGTCTTGCTAACCTAGCATAATCAAATGTCATCAAATTCCCTACAAACACCCCCCCCCCCCACACTTCCTAGACGTTTGTTCATTCATTCATCTTAATGTTTTTCAGAGCCACTATAATCTTCAATTTTCTTCTTTCTATCCTTCAGGCCAGCAAGCTCTTAGAGAGGTCATCGGTGAAGGTCGTAAGGTCGCAGCAGGTTGCACAGGGGCAGAGCAACAAAAGCTGAACGATCTGTGTAATGATGTGGAAAGGATGACCAATGAGCTGGCTAACCTTTGTGCCAGAGGTCAAGGTCACACCCCTCAGGCTCAGGCCATCGCCCGACAACTGTCATCTAAGTTGAATGAATTGAAGGACGCTATTCAACAATCCCTTGTGAACCAGGTATACAAACAAACATTTATGAAAATGTACATACTACCATGGTCCCAAAAACTGACAATAACAGAACAGATGTTTTCGGATTAACCATTCAACGAGTTTAATTCCTCGCACTTCTGAAACTGTGAGATAGATAGCATGAATTTGAATACATATACAACTGACATACATACATACGTACGTACGTACGTACGTACATGGAAAATAACAACTTTTGACAGCCGATTGTTTTGCTTATTTCTTGAAAGATGTAAAAAGCATAAAATCTGTAATCAATAACATGTGATGTGTAACCATCATTTAGATGGAGTGTATCAATCAGACTTGGTTGATATTAATATT